>NC_084806.1:19875038-20179180 GCF_963583255.1 Pyrus communis | reverse complement strand
CCCCTGCATTGAAGAAGGCAGATATTGGAATTGCTGTTGCTGATGCTACAGATGCTGCACGAAGTGCTTCTGATATTGTTCTTACAGAACCCGGACTGAGTGTCATCATTAGTGCAGTGTTGACCAGTAGAGCTATTTTCCAGAGAATGAAGAACTACACAGTCAGTTTTTCTGCCTTTCTTATCAACAGACCACTCTGATCAAACAGTTTATGATGGGAAGTCTAACGTTTTCCTTCTCTTTCTGTTTTCCTTGGCTTTTGAAGATCTATGCGGTTTCGATCACCATTCGTATTGTGGTAAGTAAATAGTGGTGGTTTAACAATTTGTGGTTTCTCTCCCTAATTAAGTCTTCATCTAATTGTTTTTTGTTTTTGGCAAGCATTGCAGTTTGGTTTCATGTTCATTGCTCTCATATGGAAGTTCGACTTCTCACCTTTCATGGTTTTGATTATTGCCATATTGAACGATGGTAAGTTTTTAAGAAGCGAACTTTCAAGTAGCATATAATATAAATTGATAAATGTGACTGCTGACACCATGCACTTGTTAAATTTTGAAGGCACAATTATGACAATATCAAAGGATAGAGTAAAGCCATCTCCCCTGCCTGATAGCTGGAAATTGAAAGAGATTTTTGCTACCGGGATTGTGCTTGGCGGTTACTTGGCATTCATGACTGTTATCTTCTTCTGGTTAATCAAAGAAACTGACTTCTTCTCCGTAAGATGATCTTTGTTATGCTTTTCGCTTTTTGATCCATCTCTTTTTGCAGAAGCTTCATGAAGTTCAGATTCCAATCTGCATTTTCTGCTCATTGTTTTGCAGGACCAATTTGGTGTAAGATCCTTAAGGGAGACTCCTGAGGAACTAATGGCTGCCTTGTACCTGCAAGTGAGTATTGTAAGCCAGGCCCTCATTTTTGTGACTCGATCCCGCGGCTTCTCCTTTATGGAACGCCCTGGAATGCTTCTACTCGGTGCTTTCATGATCGCGCAGCTGGTAAGAAGAATGCCGTTTATATCCTCTATTAAATACAGCTAGTTTTTAACTTTTTATACATATGTTATTGAAAGCTGAAGATTATCCTTTCTTCAGATTGCAACTTTGATAGCAGTATATGCCAACTGGAGTTTTGCAAGAATACACGGATGTGGTTGGGGATGGGCTGGTGTCATCTGGATTTACAGCATTGTCTTCTATTTCCCACTAGACTTGATGAAATTCGCCATCCGTTACATCTTGAGTGGAAAGGCGTGGCTCAACTTGCTAGAGAACAAGGTAAATCTTTGTTCTTTCGAATATAAGGTGAAATCATTTAGTTTGATCCGGTGAAGTTAAAGTTTTCTAATGATTCATCTTACTGTAACAGACTGCCTTTACCACCAAGAAAGATTATGGAAAAGAAGAGAGAGAAGCTCAATGGGCTCATGCTCAAAGGACCCTTCACGGTCTCGAAGCACCAGAATCTTCTAGTATCTTCAATGACAAGAGCAGCTACAGAGAGCTGTCTGAGATTGCTGAGCAGGCCAAGAGACGAGCTGAAGTTGCAAGGTTAGCTACCATTCAGAATTTCAAAATGTTACCGACAGGAAACAATTCGTTTGCCAATTCCTGAGACATACATCACTTTTAAAGTTATCTGAATGATGGGTAACGTTCTCTTGTTAGATATTTAGCGTGTTATGTTGTCATACTGTAAACTTGGACCGCACTACTAGCTCAGTAATCCAGATTGACAACCTAGCATCATGTTGACATAACATGTCACATATTCTGGCAAGAAAACATTTTCCTATAAGAGACAATATCTTCTTGCGTGCCATCGGTTTAATGAATATCTTGTTAATTTGTGGTTGTAGACTTCGGGAGCTTCACACGCTCAAGGGACATGTGGAATCAGTTGTGAAGCTAAAAGGCCTGGACATTGACACAATCCAGCAGCATTATACAGTGTAACAATCCAGAAGAAATCCTACCTGGGCCAAGAAGGGCGGAGTTCAACAATGTAACAAAGTGATGAGGAGAGAAAAATCGAAAGCATGCATAATTAGTTAAACATTTCTAGATATGTTGGAGAGCCTGTCTGTGCTAAATGTAAAACTCTCCTCAATTTCATATTTGCATTCTAATGAATTTCAAGTGCAAGACAAAGGGTTATATTTGGTTTATTTTTGCTCGTGTAAGGGGCTAAACAGTATCCTGCAGTTGTCCAGCCATAATCTACTTTCTTTCTTCGATTGTTTGCAATTTGTGTCCACTATTTTTATATCCACTCTTTGAGCATTTATCGAATGCAGGATGTGAGACAGCAGCATTAGAACGCTGTTGGCACAACCCTCGGATGCTGACCATGGTCGTTCAAGCGCTGTGTCACATTCTGTACTATTCCTGCATTAGAGAACAATTGCACAATTTTCCACATTAGAGAACAATTTACCTTGTTCTCTGGTAAGTTGGGAGCCAAGCCGTTCAACTCTATGTAACAGGATGGTGAATTTCATTGTCTAGTGGAAAATGGAAGACGATGCTGTAGATCCAGATTACACCGGCCCATCTCAACCAAGTCCGAGTAATTTTCTGAAACCCCAGTTGACATATAATGCTACCCAAGTTGGAATCTGAAAAGGGTAAAACTCAACTGTATTTAAAAGAGGATATACATGGAAATGGAATTGTTCTTGCTAGCTGCGCGATCATGAAAGCATGGACTAAAAGCAGTCCAGGACGTTCCACGAAGGAGGGGCCGTGGAATCGAGTCACAAAAATGAGGGCCTGGCTCACAGTACTCACTTTGCAGGTACAAGGAAGCCATTAGTTTCTCAGGATTCTCTCGTGGATCTTACAACAAATTTTTCCGGCAAAACAATAAGCAGAAAGTTTCTACAAAACTGATGGATCGAAAGGCATGACAAAGATCATCTTACAAAAAAGAAGTTGGTTTCTTTGATAACCACTAAGAGCAATCCCTGTAGTAAAATCTTTGTACAAACATGTTAATAAGAAGCTTTGGAGCATCTCAAAGAGGATTTAAAACTGCTTGGCTGCCTATTTTAACAAGAAAACCAAGAAAATATAGCTTCAAGGGACTCTTTAAATGACTCCTTTAACAAAATGAATAGCCTTATGGAGGAAGAGAGAGAATTTAACAAAAGATAGAGAATTTAGGGCTTAACTGAGCATCAAAAGTTTACCAAAAATTGGCGGAGATGGGGCATTTATAAGACCTAGGTCAGCCATATATGTAAGGTTTGCCTTGACATATGTCGGCATCCGATTGGGATGAATCATCCTCATGATGAATGAGGAAATAATTATCTCAAAGATATTATTTAACATATTATTAGTCCTATCTTTAATACCTTTGATTTTTCTACTTGCCATAGGCAGGATTGCTTGATGAGGTTGCAATCAACTACTCAAATCTTCAAGAGGGTTGAACTACGCGTCGAGCGGATGTGGGTCTCACCAATTTAATGAGGTCATTCTCGTCACTTGTGGGTAAAAGTTCACGTGTCAGCTCTAAGATTTTTTATATTATTTTTGGCTCCATGAATGCCCCTACATGTTGTGCTGCACGTAGGCTGTGCAGGAGGTGTAGAAGTCTAAGTTGAGTAGGTCTGCCAAAAATGAATTCTTCGACTGCATTGGATTTTGAGCTCTGACTTGTAGTAAATGTCTTATGAGAGGTGAAGTTCAACTGTCTATAAAATTTATTTAATTTTACCTTAAGTAGGGATTAAATAAACCTAGATAGCAATTTTCTTCCAAACAAGAAAGAGAGAGAATAAGAAGATATTGTTCCAGTAAATTGTGAGTCAATGTTAGGAAAAAAGGGAATGTAAATATTGTAAATACTAAGAGTCCTTTATTAGGAAGGATAGTCTTTTATTATTTGTTTCCTTATGGAACATGAATTGCATGTATATATATTTCAAATCAAAAATACAATGAAAATTACCCCGTAAAATTCCATTTGGTATCAGAGCCAAGCTGCTGTAACCTTACCGTAACCCTAGAAATTGTATCTTCCGCTGCCCCTGCCTTTGACGTGTCTGCGCTGCACCCTAGGATTGCAGCACGCAATCTTGTTGCTGCTATGTGCGCCGTGTGTCCCTTACTGCAACGTTATTTGCTGCTGTGTGTGTGTCGTGTGTTTTGCAGAGCAATTTGTTGCTGTTGCCGTGAGTCTCTAGTGCAATTGTGCGTTGTTTTTTCCTCCCCTTTCTCACTAAGTCGTGATGGCGAATGTAGGCGATGAATCATTTTTGAAGTTGGAAGGTGGTTCCCGCGCACCAACCAATAATCCAGTACCGAGTCCTGTTGTTATTCAGAACAATGTGTCTGCCGTACCAAATACCGTGAAGATGAATGGATCAAATTATCCTCTTTGGTCCAAGGTATTGGAGATGCATATTGCTGGACGTGGTAGAAAGGGCTTCGTGATAAAGAATATCAAGGAACCTGCTGAGTATGAGACGTGGGAAACAAGGAATGCAATAGTAAAAGGGTGGTTGATCAATTCCATGGAACTTGCTATCATGGGATTTTTTATTCACCTGCGTATTGCTAAAGAAGTTTGGGAAGAGGTGGCTCGGACTTATTATGATGGTTCGGATATCTCTCAAATTTATGAATTGAATGTTAAGTCGTTTAGGCTTCGTCAAAAGGGCTGGCCAATGGGTGTGTATTACGCTGACCTTAAGTCCATTTGGCAAGAGCTGGATCAACGAAGACCAATCAAGATGGAATGTGTTGATTGTTGCCGAGAATAGTATGTAGTCACAGTAGCCACCTGGCAAATTTGCTGATGTGCCCCCCTCTCTCTCTCTAGCTCCACTGTGCCACCCAATATGTCTTCTTTGGATATACCTAAGGTAAGTATTATGGATGATTATGTAACTAATGCAAGTAATGATGTAAGTACATATAAGTTACCACCGAGACAAAATCGAGGTGTGCCACTTGTCAAGTTCTCTCCAGAAGGAAAAGTGAAGTATCCAATAACCAACTATGTCTCATGCAATGGTCTTTCATCAGAGCACCAAACTTTGGTGGACAATATGGAATTTGTTCAAGTACCAACCCATGTGGAGGAAGCTCTAAAGGATCCAAAGTGGGCAAAAGCAACGGATGAGGAAATGTTGGCGTCACAAAAGAGTAATACCTGGGAGGTGATGTTGTTGTCAAAAGGAAAGACAACAATTGGATGCTGATGGGTATTTACAATCAAATACAAAGCCAATGGATCAATAGACAGGTACAAAGCAAGGTTGGTAGCTAAAGGATACACCCAAACATATGGTGTAGATTACTAGGAAACTTTATCTCCGTTTGCCAAGATGAATACAGTACGTATTTTGATTTCTTTAGCTGCAAATATGGACTGGCCATTAAAACAACTTGATGTGAAGAATGCTTTTCTCCATGGGAACTTGGAGGAAGAAGTATATATGGATTTTCCTCCTAGGTATAGTGCTGGTGGAAATACCAGAGTATGTCGGTTGCATAAGTCTCTTGATGGACTTAAACAATCGCCTCGTGTGTGGTTTGATAGGTTTACTCAAGTTATGAAAAAGATTGGGTATCAGCAGAGTCATTCTGATCACACGTTGTTTGTTAAACGAAGACAGGGAAAAGTGATAGCATTAATCATCTATGTAGATGACATGATTATCACTAGAGATGATGTTGATGAAATTTCGAAGTTGCAGGGTAATCTTGCGTCCGAGTTTGAAATGAAGAACCTAGGGGACTTGAAGTATTTTCTTAGGGTTGAAGTTGCTCGTTCTCCGAAAGGTATCTTCTTGTCCCAACATAAGTATGTTCTAGTTTTGTTAAAAGAAACCGGTATGCTGGGTGTAAGCTGGTAGATACTCTTATTGTTGAAAAACATCATCTATATTTGGATATGAATCAGAAATCAGTTGATAAAGGGAGATATCAGAGACTTGTAGGAAGACTAATTTATTTGGCTCATACACATCCAGATATCGCCTATGCTGTGAGTGTAGTGAGTCAATTTATGGACTCACGGAATGTAGATCATATGACTGCTGTTATGCGTATCTTAGCATATCTGAAGTCTGCACCAGGAAAATGAGTACTATATGGGAAGCATGGACATTTGAGGGTTGAAGGGTTCACAAATGCTGACTAGGCAGGAAATGTAAGTGATAGACGATCTACTTCTGGGTATTTTACTTTTGTGGGAGGAAATTTGGTTACATGGTGAAGTAAGAAACAGAAGGTTGTATCAAGATCCTCAGTTGAGGCCGAGTATAGAGGCATGACCCACGACATTTGTGAGGTTCTGTGGGTTCAAAAACTTCTTTGGAGTCTGGGTTTCAAACCAAAGGAGACCATGAGACTATATTGTGATAATAAGTTAACAAGAATATAGCTGATAATCCAGTGCAGCAGGATAGGACAAAATATGTGGAGGTTGATCGACATTTTATTAAAGAGAAGCTTGAGAAGAAGATTGTGTCCATACCGTTTGTGAATTCAGATGAGCAACTTGCATATATTTTTACTCATGTTGTGTGTAGTCAAAAGTTTGTTGACTCACTTGTCAAGTTGGACATGTGTGATATCTATGCACCAACTTGAGGGAAAGTGTAAATTGTGAGTCAATGTTAGGAAAAAAGGGAATGTAAATATTGTAAATACTAAGAATCCTTTATGAGGAAGGATAGTCTTTTATTATTTGTTTCCTTATGGAACATGAATTGTATGTATATATATTTCAAATCAGGAATACAATGAAAATTACCCCGTAAAATTCTATTGTTCCTCCTCGAATTTTCTTCTTTGCTTGTCATGTGAAGAGTTGATTGCCTTCATCATTGTTGCGCCAAAAGGTAAGAAAAAAAATTCCTACAATCCAAACAATTGGAGTTAGGAGACTACCTAATAAAATGTGTAGTAAATGACGCTTTTTATTATTTTATTTTCATATAAACTATAAAAATTCATTATTCCTCATATTCTGTAAATTTTGAAGTTAAACGAAATGTAATTAGTGTTTTCAACATACTAATGAATGCAACACTTTGAATTTTAGTAATTAGTGTGACACAAAGATCATATTCATTTTGTTTTTGTTACGAGACAAAGGAACTTTCTATATGTTTATACGGTTTTAAAACTGCAGCATCCGTCCATGCAGTGTTTTTGTTGTCCATTTGGCCTTCTCGTGGCAACGCGCGGGTTAAAGCAATAGTGCTAAACTATTACACTGTATCGATTTAGAGATCAGGATCGGACTAGACTCAAAAACTGAAAACCTTGAGAAGGAAGATCAGTTGGGAAGATCAATAACTGATAATTATTCTACAAGAAGGTAGTAGAGCAGTTGAACAAAATCGGCAAAAGAAAATGGGCCAAGCAATATATCCATTATCTGCATCACAAATTCACAACATATTTAATTTTTTATGGTATTTATCATTCTATCAACTGAACAGCTACAATGACAGGTATTTTTTCCCTTAACTTTTGTGTTAGAGCAACACGAACTGTCATGACTCCGGCTGCTGGTCCGCTTAACCGAACTTTCACTACGTAGTCATTGATCTGTACAAGCTCGAGGATTCCACCTCCTGTGCCAGCCAGATATGGTCTAATCTCAGAAAGAATCTGTAAAAAAGTGTATAGCTAGTTAGTTTAGTACAACACAAATTGGTTAACTATTACTTTCATTCATGAACCCTATCTGTATGAGGTTTTCATAGTGACTTTTGGAATGAAGATCGACATTTGAGTCAAATATAACTTTGTAACTCTCAATTTTCAACCTTCGGGTTGGAGGTGGCCTAAAAATTCATCGTCAGAATTGATAAGCTCATATTTATATATATTTTATATCAAATTCACTTGTCTTTTCTTAGTTCCTTATATTTTTTAGCTATTTACTTTGTTTTTGTGTTTTGTAGGATTTGTCAAGCAAAGAAAAGAAAAATAGCACAAGTGAGATTTTAAGTAACAAATTCGTCAAAACTGCCTGTGCAAGTCAGCTGACTTTGGAAGCAAGTTGCGGACAGCTCAGAATGAATTAGAGAATGAGCCTTATATGCTTGGAAAGCTACGGATGTCTATTTTCTGGAGCATTTCGCGGATTGTTAAGATCATTTTTCTAAAAGAAGTTATAGCCGTTTTAACACTTAAAGGTTCCTAAGAGGCTGAGCAGTTTGTAACTGACAAGAAAGCACTGAAAGCAATAAATCCAATAAATCTAGCAGCCAAAACTGATGCAATCAAGAACAAATCAGCTGACACCTATTCAAATATCAGAGGAAATGGAATTAAAGATGAGGATTAAGAGGGAGTAATTGGCATAAAGGCTACCCAAGGAGTTACAATTGTTTTACTGTTTCCTCTCACTTATTGTCATCACTAAATGACTATTAGTGAGTGAGTTAAGGAGAAGAAAATGATGCAGCAAGAATTGGTTTAAAAGTAGTGTTGGGGAAGGAAGGAAAAGGAGGGTCTCAGTCGATTTTTTTCGGTTCTATTTTCTCAAACTCATGTCTATCTTTTGTTTTAACTTAAGGATTGTGTAACTAAATTTTTAGTAGTTAGGGGCTGTTTGAAGCCTCGAATATGATTGCAAGTTTGTTATGACATTTCGTTTGAATTACTTTTATGAATGGATGAAAATTGGTTCACTACTTGTCTCATTGATGAATTCTTTATGTGTTTTCTACGGATGCATACTTAGTAAGCATATCTAAGATTCTAATGCTATAAATATGTGTGTGCCTGCCCTTGTCAAATGAGGACCTACATATGTTCTAGAGTAGTACTTGTTAATTGCGATTAACATGTGAACCAATTTCTAGGATAAGCAAGACAACACCAGTACTTACGATGCCTTGTGATGACTCAAACTCTTTTCGTTCTTAATGATTTCTACTTGTTAAATCTATGAACACGTCATTCTAGATTGCATGCTAGGGACTAAGTTAAGTTAAAAACGTCGTTCTCTTAACATACTACATAAGAAAGAGTAATAGGTTGAGTTCTAACATTGAGCCAACTTGAGCATCTTCATCCGGAAATAGAAGGAATTTGAATGAAACATAACATGTTTGCATAATTATTTGGTGGTGGATAACACTTCCCTTAACTCGTTTTCTTAACTTGTGAACTGCAGTCTATTTTTATTATTTAAAATCTGTCTCTGTCCTGTTTTTGTTCGATTTAATTTAAATATCAAATAAACTCCAAAAATCCAAAAAATTTGTGTGAGTGTAGCTCTGTGTGTCTAGTTTCTGCATATAAAATTTCGTAGACTTTAGATAAGTGTAAGTCAGTCTAATAATTATTTTTCGGTGGCTGGTCGGTAGGGACAACAGCTCAGTTTTTGTGACATTTTAAGTAGTTAGATAAAACAATCTTCTGCGGTAAAGACCCTTATTTTCATATGCTGCAATTGACAAATCTTAGTGTTAATAAGGAAAATCAATAGGACATTTGTGTGCTACTTTGTGACGTGCTTTTAATCCTATCAAGAATGTAAAACCATTTCACAGAAGTGGTGTAAAATATAAATAGGCTAGTTAGTTGGTGATGATGATTTCTCTAACCTTTTCAACATTTTCTTCATTTAGCTCAAGGCCTGTTTCTCTGTCCAAAATCTGTTCTACTTCCATAATCTCGGGTATTTTATCTCGCAGGCGGGTTTCGATTCCCATCTTCAGCGTCATAGTTGAGCTTGGACAAGATCCACAAGCTCCTTGTAGCTTTAATACCACAACAAGCCCATCTATCTCATGGAGTGCCACATTCCCTCCATCAGCCATCAACCCAGGCCGTACCTCATCCAAGACTTTCTCCACATTTTCTTGGGTTAGCGGAAGGACACAGCGTGGTGAAACGACATGCCCTACATGCATTATTTCCCAAAAGCCAAACAAGCACATTAAAATGCAATGTATGTGGAAAATCATTTCATTCGATGTAGGTAAACAGTGAGTTAAAACCTACATAAATATTATATTTGAAGGAGACTTAAAGATATAACATGGTTTAACATTGCTGCAACTTGAAAGCATTTTCATGAATACATTGGTAAATTTCCTTTGACCAAAGAAGAACATAATAGCAGTAAATTCAAAGCTTCAATTTCATCTTCTTTGCAATCAACTTGGAGATATAAGCTATCAACAGAATTAAGAGAAGCACAGAAATTAATAAATGTTCACAGATACCTGCTGGTTTTCTTGGAGCACGATTGTAATCGAGCGTAAGAAAGTGCCTACTGCAGAATTGGCCTCTGAGAAAAGCGGCTTGCTTTGAAGAAAATCCACAGGCAATTGAATTGGGGTTCTGGCAACAGAAAAATTCCAACACATTCCAAAAGTAAGAAATGAGCTGAAAAGCGAAACCCGTCACCAAAACCAACAGGAATGAGTTAACAACACTGAGTTTGGATTAAATAAGTATATGTCGCTCGAATAAAAGCAGATAATTGAGTGGCACCTTGAAGAGTGAAGGATGAGAAGTTGAATGCAGTTCAGATGATGAAGGGAGAGATGGGTTGTGCAGAGCGGTGGTTTGGGCTGAGGATGCACCCACCATTGTTTCTCTATTCTCTCAGTAAAACAGAAACACTTGTTTTGGGGGTTTTTTTTGCACTTTTTGTCTTTCTACGTTGGAGAAAGTAATGGTGGCAAGTTTGATAGGAAGCATTGTTTGATTGGCTGCAGATGGACAACTGGAACTACTGGTGTTGCAGATTCTGTGGATAGGAATGTGATGACTAGCATTTTCGGTGGAATAAACAGGAAACAAACGGACCAATCAGATAATGAGGTACTTGTGCTGGGTATGGGCCCAAGTTTATAACTCCCATATTGGGCTAGATCCAGTTCATTGCAGTTCGTATCATTTTATTCTGGTCCATTGAAATTTATAAGATTACTTTTTTTTTTTTTTTTTTTTTTTTTTTTTTTTTTTTTTTTTTTTTTTTTTTTTTTTTTTTTTAGATTAGCCACCGACATGGTTTGAACCCACGCCGTCATGCAAGCACTTAACATTTTCCACCACTGTGGTAAAAGGGTCACGTGCTATAAGACTACTCGTTGAAACTTAGAAATGTTTTATGACTTGCTGTCAATAGAATTCTTGGGATGAAATAACAATTTTGATTTCATGTTGTGTTTTTTTCTTGTCAAAACAATATTATAAGAGATCGTTTGATAATCATTTTATTTTCAATTTTCTCTTAAAAAAATTGAAAACCAAAAATCAGGCCAAATTTAAAAAATAGAAAACAAAAATTGTCATCATACTACTTGAGGGGACGCTCGAAGTATTCTCGATAGTATCTCGAGCAATGGAAACTAGGAAAAAGGTTTAATGCAATTGGGATAAGTTAATCTTTTTACTTGTTAAAAGGACAGAAATTCAAGAATTTAAAAAAAATGGACAAAAATATTTTTGAGTCCGTTTTTAAAATTTTAAATTTTAACTAATTTGCATCATCCTGGTTAAGGATTTCCCATCTAACACATGGACACCCTTGATCCTCAATTCTCCAAAATTATTTAAATGATTCCTTGTCATAGAGACGCCCTTGCAGAAATGCAACATATCAGGATTGGAGATCCTTGTCTGTTCCCTTCCTCAATTCTTAATGCAAAACCTGCCCAATATATGTTTCTTCCATGTGATTATGCACACACCTACACTTGCGGAGCACTTTAGCTAATTTAAATAACTCATGTAAAACTAAAAAAAATGCAGGTATATATAAATGCCATTGTCAAAAGAGAAGGGGACAATTAAAATTAAAAGAGTTGTGAATGAATGCCAATCTGTTCAAATGATGACGATCTTGCTTTCAAAAATTTGGTGGTAAAAATAATACATCAATAATTGGGAAGCCAAGGGTAAACAAAAAAAACAAAAATAAAAACAAATAAAATATGAGCATTACAACATCTTGGGATGAGAAGATATGATAGGAAAATGAGGGAAGGTATTGGCTCCAGACGGAGTAGAGAGATTCCCTTTGGTCCTTTTTAAAATCCAATCCTCCCTTTGGTTTTTTTTTTTTTTTTAACAAACGATATCATTCACACTAAAACTAAAAGAGAGAGTAAGTGGACTAAACTTTACAATAGGCTAGCAATAACGTGGTTTAAAATTCTTCTTTGGCTAGAATCGAACCTAAAACCTCTCATTTACTAGTTAAGAGGAATACAACTAGACTATAATACTAAATGACAATCAAATCCTCTGCTCCTTGTTTCTTATTTTTATAATTTAGATTCTATGTTTTGTTTATTATTGGTTCAAAAGTCATCCCAGAATCTGATGCATTGAATGTGAGAACTGAACTGAAAGAGGGAGGGGACAATGTCAAGGTCAAAAAAAGAAAGAAAAAAGAAGGCTTATCAGCATCTTTCTTTCCAGAATGACAATGTTATGGGTAGCTAAGTATGGAAGTGAAGATGTGTGAAGATTGTCAATTTGCTATCAAAGAATCGACTATATATCTTTCACTCGTCTTATAATTTGGTGCGAGAAATTCATTTTCCTTCGTTCGGGTACCAAGTAAAATGGTGCTAATTATATAATCTGTGTGCTGGCTTGTAATTCTGGTTAATATTCGCCCATAAATTCAGCAGTAGAGCTCTTCCTCCTTTGTAGCCAAGAAAAAACCTATCGTGGTGTTGTTATTTATTTTGGGAAACCATTAGGCATTAGCTATGATTACTGTCTGTTTTGTTTTGTATCTTATATTTGGTTACGTTGAGAGAATCAAACGTTTTAACTTATTTACCAGTTAGTACTACGGTTTAGTAATATTCCTCTTCACTTGTAAGTGAGAGGTCTTATGTCCAATTCTCGCAAAAGGCGAATTTTAACCACATTATTTCTAACTCATTGTGAGGTTAAACTCACCCCTTTCCCTTCCTTCAATATGTAGTTGTTTGACCCAACCTCACTATAATTCAAAGGGCTTCATTTATTCTTTTTTCACATATTTATTTTTACACAAATTCTTTCTTTTTGGAGTTAGATAACTTTGATTGATAGTTGCAAGTGGCCCTTTATCACAGTGGTGGAAAGGTGTTAAGCCTTTACATGATGGTGTGGGTTCAAATTTCGTCGGTGGCTAATTTAACAAAATCTATCATTTGACCAAAAAAAACTTTGATTAGGTTACTCCACTTGCATGATTTCATTGATTTGATGTCAAAAATGGTGGTCCAACAAATCAACATATGAACTTTGTTTGCTAAAAAGAAAATATGTTTTGAAATTAAGCACTCATATGTCACAACATGAAGTATTGAAGATAGAAGAGTCAAGTCAGAAAGTGACCATTAGTTCATTTCCACTTGGATAAAAAACAACATGAGAAGTTGATATAAAAGCTCAAAACAACTTACGGGGTAGGTCGGTGGCATGTATCTTTCATGCTAACTATTTAACTTTATTTTTTAATTGTTTTACCACCCACAATACTTTACATTAAAAAAGAAGAAAACGTATCAACCCAAGCGGAACACATGAAGATGAAGGGAAAGCGCCATCTAGCATGATACTCCTCCACTTGCACTATCTCACCCGATATTAAGTTAACAATTTTTTTTTATTTTTTATTTGCATACCCCTTTCCTTAAGGTATCGTTTGGTATGCAGACGTGACGGGACGGGACAGAACGGAACAGAACGGGACGGAACGGAACAGAACGGAGCGGGAGCAAAGATGCCCTCGGATGGAAACAAGGAGGAAGAAGAAGGAGACGGAGAGGTTATAATTTTGTGTTCCACGGATGTGGAACGAGTCGTTCCAGGGGGTGAGGCGGAACGAAAATTCACCCAAAACTCATCCCATGGAACAGCTCGTTCCACCCGTTTTAGGCGCACCAAACGTGGAACAGAACGTCTTGTCCCACTCTATTCCGTCCCGTCCCACGTACCAAACGGTACATAACAGAATACCAAACCCTTGCCATGTCTTCAGATTGAGTTCTAATTGATCAGAATAAGGTACAAATCTCCAATTATTTTCTATTCTCTGATTCTTTTTCTTTTTCTTTTTTTTTTTTTTTTTTGGTCAAAAGGAGATTTTATTAAACAACAAGTACACAATTACAAGCAAACAAGGTCCAAGACACACCTATTAACGAACAAAAAGAGGGCCTAAGACTAAAAAAATCAACAGAGAAAGAGCCCACGGAAACAACAAAGCCCAAAGACTGCACCACAGCTGAGAAACCGAAAAGCTTCCACTGCCATCCACCATCAACATTCCAGTCCATCCAAGCCAGACCCCGAAAAGCTACCTGAGCACAGTCATAAGCAAGGGATAGTCAACAATAAAGTGAGAGAAGCCCACTATCCGTATGAAGCTTGTGGAAACCCACAAGCGACATTGCCAAAACCAGCAGATAACAAAGAGAAAGTGGTGGTGTTGGAAACACCCGAGTCGGAGTAAACCCCGAAACTTTACACACGATCTTAATAGGAAACTTAACCCGAAACTTATAGTTGATACAATTGTCGTTCCATGCCTTCATCAAGATTAAGATTATTAATCTTATCTTTCATCCTGCATTCAATTCTGTAGTGTCCTACTCTTCCACATTTCTAACAAACAATGGGTTTTTCTTTTCCCTTGTGTTTGGGCCCAAAATATTATTGTTGGGCCGAGCAGCAGGATGTGCTCGGCCCAAGGTGATGACAAATACTATGGGCCGAATAATAAATCCCGGGCCAGCTGGCGGGGTCGGCCAAATCCTATCCTAAGTAGTCCGGATGAATAGAAAAGGTCAAGGAAGTCCTGGTGCGACCAGGATTCTTGACCGGCAAGGAATGGAGTCTCGAAAAGAAGGAAAATTCAGAATCCCAGTGGGAGTAGGTTTGTTCGAGTTAGAGTCGAAATAGGATAAGGACTCCCAATCCAAATCATAATTGGTTTCAAGGAATGGGGTACTATAAATACAAGAAATCATGCGACAGAAAATGCCTTCAAAATTAGCATACAATTGCCCTGCGCAAAACCTCTCAAACACCTTGAGATTTTTCCTTTTCTTTTCCTGCCGACACACCTTCAGTTTAGATAAACAGCACTGTGGAAGCACCCGGCGAGCATCTTCAGTTTGGATAAACAGCACTGCTGCCGCAGAATCAGCCGACCAAGAAGCACCTTCAGTTTGGATAAACAGCACTGCGTCGACGTCGACCGGTTATCTATCTAAGTCTCGGTCGAGAAGGGTTTTCGAACCTTTGTTGGCAGAGGTCACCTTACTAGCCTTCTCGGCATAGTTAGGTGTTACGAATTGCATTACTCGGCGTACTGGACGCCGAGTGGTTTTATGATTGGATACTCGCAAGTGAGTTTCAGGGTTCGGCATTCCGACGGCCGAACTACGTTCACCATCAAGACATACATCACGTTTGAGTACCTGTGCCCATATAGTTTGGTCTCGATTCGACGTGCTTATACTCTTACGAATATAATCACAGTGACCGAATCGGGCTTCGACGATTTGTGAACTCCGCAGAATTAGCAGCCTTGTCTTCAAGCCGTAGAACCCAGAGACCGAGAGCGTTCCTCCTCGGTCGCAATCGCAAGATAGAGAAGTCAACGACGCGCCTAAAGCGACATCAACAAATTTTACTCCTTGGCCAAGCTCGGTCGACGAGTTGCCACGCCCCGCATCCGACTGAATGACATAGTTAGCTTATTAGTTACTCGGCCTGCGCGCCACATAGGTTTTGTAATTTTTAGGGTCAACATTTTGGCACGCCCGGTGGGACCTTTGTGCTAAACCTTTGGAGTTCATGACCGTTGAAACACGGTCTACAAAGAAGAAAACAACCATGGGAAAGTCAATAGCTGACTTGCCAGTGCAAGGCCTTGGGCAGGATTTGCACCCTACAAAAAATCCGATCATTGTTGCGCCGCCCGAGGCCACAAGTGTAACACGCCGAGAGAATGAAATCTGTCTCAGCGGACAACCTCATAACCCAGCAGTCCCGAATCAAACGGCTGGAATGTTTGTGGAAGGGATTGTGGAAGATTGTGATGACGATGGTGGGGAAGGTTCCGATCCACCAACTAGGACATTCCTTAGGAGACGACTGGATGAACAGTATCGTCAGGTCGAGCAGTCGATTGGTCAAAAGATGAATGATTTGCTAGAAGCAATACGAAGTAACAACAATACACAGACCAGAATGCTTGAACTACTGGTTAGTAAAGCCTTCGAAGATGGCCAGGTCGGCTAACCTCGGCAGCTCTCGACGAATGTGCCCATACCAGCCGAGAGAGGGTCTGCTCGGTCGCAACCAATCACCTTAGAAAGAAGAGGACCAGGAAATAGATTCGAGGGACCAAGCCAGGGGGAAGAAGCCGCTTCCGTAAACATGACCGAAGTCCAGAGAATGATTGACTCGGCCCTGAAGAAAGGGCCGAAGTTTCCAAAATTCATCCATCCATACCCGGGTTATGTAGAAAGGTTTGAATACCCACGAGGATTTAAGATCACTGATTTCAGCCTCTTCGCCGGGGAATCATCTTTATCCTCATTAGAACATGTGGCTCCAATGTGGAGACGTCAATAACAACTTCTACAAACTACGTTTGTTTAATTTTTCACTGACAGGCTCAGCTTTCGCCTGGTACATTAATCTTCCACCCAATTCTGTGCAAAGTTGAGAAGAATTAGTCGAAAAGTTCCATGAACAATTCTATCGGCCAGGGATGGAGATGTCCGTATAATCCTTGGCCAGGATGGCTCAAGCGTCCGACGAATCTCCAATGGAGTACTTAACAAGGTTTAAGTCGGCCAGGAATTGGTGCCAAGTACCACTCCCCGAAGTGGAGTTTGTCAGGATCGCCCTCAATGGATTAGACGTGGAGTACAAAAAGAAGTTTCTGGGGGCAAATATTCGAGATATGTACGAACTCGCTCAACACGTTGAACAATATGATTATCTGCTCCGAGAAGAAAAGATATCAAAGTCACCATCCCAGGGGACGTTGTATAAGAATCCCACAGTTAGCTATGCATCAGGCGAAAGTGAAGACCCCCAGTATGCTAGTGTGGATGCGGCCAAGATAGTAATAGACAAACCCTATGTTTGCAAGGCTTTGGCGCAAGTAAATTCTAAAGACACCAAAACCCGTTTGGCCGCCGAGGAAATGAATAAGTCATCAAAAGTATACACTTTTGATATCACCAAAGCTGATGCAATTTTCGATCAATTATTAGCAGCAAAAATCATCAAGCTTCGGCCGGGACATACTATCCCTAAGGCCGATGAATTAAAAGGAAAGATATACTGCAAGTATCATAATTCTAATAAGCATGCAACCAATAATTGTGTTGTGTTCCGGGACACAATTCAAAGTTGGATCGAAAAAGGAAAGTTGAAATTTCCGGAAAAGCAGATGGTGGTCGACGTTAATCATTTCCCTTCAACAACGATTAGTATGGTGGATGCTCACCTTCCTAAAAACAAAGGGAAGGCCGAATACGTCCCGGTGCAACATGTCCGTCAACGGAATGGTCGCACAAGACTAAAGCTTGATATATTTTCAAATGCACTACCAACGGAACAATCGGGGCCGCCCGCCGATGAGCCTATGACAAGGTCAAGTTCCGACGGAACTCATGAATCAACAGTTTTATGTGATCATTGTAAAACACCAGTTGAACCTGGGAAGAAGACATCTTCAACACCCTCCACGGCCCCTATAACATCACCAAAGGGACTTGGTAACGGTTCACGACGTCAAGTGTTTGATCGACTCGGCCCACAAGTACGGCCGAAAGACCAGGCCTCGGTCAGGCGGCGTCTGGATTTCGACGTACCTTTCTACAATGAGGATTATTACTCGCGCAATACCAACAGTTCGGGCTCACCAGCCGATCGCAAAACTTTCAAACCACCCAGGACATCGGATCAACGCTGGTACAGTTACAATTCTCCGACTGGCTTATATACGGCGTTGTCCAAATCCCAAAAACGTCGTCGTCAACGGATAGATTGCATGGCTCTGCGACGAGAAGCGCAGGCCAGCCCGGCCAACCAATGGCAACCAAAGAAGGCCGTGGAAGACATTAGCGAACGGCCAACCCCGACTATCATGACCGAGTTAGCCGAAGGGAAGAATGTAGCAGCTACCGGTTTCAAAACCACCATTGAGGAATCTGAGAAACGTATTAAAATCCTTCTCCGGCCTGGGGAAACGAGAGCTCGTCTAGAGTACTTTAGACAAAAGGCCGAAAAGAGACTTTCTCCGTTACCACCGCGCGAGCCGGTTATTAAAATACGGCGCAACTTACACCCTCCATTCCTCGGTGAATCCTTGGAATACATGCGAGAGTTTCATAAGAAATACTCCGCCAATGACTTGTACGGATTACCCAAGGCGTGTCAGGAAGCCCTCGACTTAGCTTTAACTTGCCTTGATGCCGAGCAAATTATCCAGAAAACTTCCGACCCAGCAATTAAAGCTAGGTTCCAACATATACGGGAGGCTCGGGTCCTTGGTTTTGAGGTCGATCCCTATACAGACATCGACACCGCCGAATTACCCTTTTCGCTTGAAGACCTTCAGCATTTACGCTATCATTTCGAAGTTTTCTCGGCTGTATCACTTTTCGGCCTCACGGCCGACGAGGAACAATGGATAACACGGTTGGATACATATCTAGACACGAGGAACGCCCGTATTGCCTATGAAGAATGAGCCTGTGTAGCCAAGGACCAATGTAAATCTTCGGCAGTCAACATCGTCGAGGGAAATAGCCCACCCGCACTCGATTTGGTTCCCATGTCTCAGATACCGGTTCTTACCAAGGAACTCAAAAGTTTAATCCAGGATGTTCTGCCAACTACTACTGAGGTTAGTTCTGCAGAAGACGACGACCACGATCCAATGGGTCCCTCAGTCCTCGAACATATGGAGATCAGTATGGTCCACGTCCTACCAGCTGAATTCCAGCCAGGTACCCACCAGTCGAATTTCTTGGACGGGGACGTAGTTGCCGAGGAAGCAACACAAGTAGACTTCGTCGCAAACGACGACAGAGAAAATCGAAGCGGGGACAACCTTAAGGCAGCTTTGGCCGAGCTATTTCCCCACTCCCCATCGGTTAATCTCCAACACCTGAAGCCGTTGTATGTCACGGCTCACATCGAAGGATTTCCCATTTCTAAAGTGTTTGTCGACTGTGGAGCCACAGTCAACATTATGCCAATATCCGTCATGAAGGCTTTACGCCGTTCTGATAATGAACTCATTCCGTCAGGGATCACAATGAGCAGCTTCGTTGGTGATAAGTCTCAGACCAAAGGAGTGCTCCCGTTGGAAGTTAGCATTGTCGGTCGTCAACACATGACGGCATTCTTTATCATTGATTCCAAGACCGATTATAACGCATTACTTGGCCGTGACTGGATCCACCAAACTAGTTACATTCCTTCATCACTCTACCAAGTCCTCATCTTTTGGGATGGCAAATCGGTCGCAGTCCACCCAGCCGATAACCAACCATTTGAAACCAACATGATTCAGGCTCGCTATTACGATGATCACGTCGGCTACATCACCCTCCAAGGCCTTAACGAGGATGGGCGGCTGACGAGAATTTCGGTACAGAAAGTGATTGAGGTCGATGCCGAGACTGTCCAACAGGATTCGGCGAGACTTGGTTTGGCAGATTTAGTCACCAATGCCGATGATTGAGCACACCACGCAAGAACGGCGTCAGGCCGCGGTTTCATCCACAATGGAACGTCTGCTGGCCCATTGGTACGCCCTTACCAAGCAACCACATTCTGGCATCAATTTAATCGAATTTCTGGCCGAAGCAGATAACGGCCCCGTTCTATCTTTCGATAAAGTTCAGGCTGCGCCGGTCGAACTCGAAAACCATCGGCCTCAAGTCAAGGACCCGTTAGAAGAAGTTAACGTAGGCACGGCCGATGATCCTCGAACATTGTTTATTAGCGCGTTACTCCCACCGTCCATGAAGGTCGAACTCCGGAAGTTACTCCACGAATTTAGAGATTGCTTCGCGGGGAGCTATCATGAAATGCCAGGCCTCGACCGAAACCTTATGGAACATGAGTTACGCATCAAGGAATGATGTAAGCCTTTTCGACAACCCCCTCGCCGATTTTCAACCGAAGTACAGCTCGGCATTAAAGACGAATTAGTTCGGCTTCTAAAAGCCGGGTTTATTAGGACCGCTCGGTATGTCGAATGGTTAGCCAATATCGTCCCAGTATTGAAGAAAAACGGTACACTTCGCATTTGCATCGATTTCCGTAATCTAAATCTGGCTACTCCTAAGGACGAATATACAATGCCTATCTCAGATTTATTGATTGATGCCGCAGCTAATCATGAATTGCTGTCTTTTATGGACGGCCATGCGGGTTACAACCAGATTTTCATCGCCGAAGCCGACGTCCACAAGACGGCTTTCCGTTGTCCTGGGGTACTTGGTACTTACGAATGGGTAGTCATGCCATTCGGCCTCAAGAATGCCGGCGCCACATACCAACGAGCCATGAATATGATCTTCCACGACTTAATCGGTATAATCGTCGAAGTTTATATCGATGATGTGGTCGTAAAATCTAAACGCTGTCAAACACACCTGGACGATCTGCGGCAAGCGTTCCTTCGCATGCGCCAGAACAACCTCAAAATGAACCCGGCCAAGTGTGCTTTCGGTGTTTAGGCCGGTAATTTCCTAGGATTTTTGGTGCACCACCGCGGCATCGAGGTCGACGAAAATAAAGCCCGCGCCATCATTAGCGCCCCACCTCCGACGACAAATAAACAGCTCCAGTCGTTACTCGGGCAGATAAATTTCCTCCGTCGTTTCATCGCCAATTCGGCCGGTAATATGAAGGCATTCTCTACGCTCTTGAAACTTAAGGATACCGACAAATTTGAATGGCGCGAAGAGCATCAAACTGCATTTACGCAAATCAAGGTAGCCCTTTCCATTCCACCTGTGCTCGTTCCACCTCGTCGCAACAAACCTCTTAAATTATACATTTCGGCAGCCGCTGAATCCATTGGTTGTCTCCTCGCGCAAGATAACAATGTAGGATGTGAACAAGCGATCTTTTATCTTAGCCGAAATCTGAATGCACCAGAGCTCAATTACTCACCTGTCGAAAAACTTTGCTTAGCTTTGTTTTTCGCCGCATCTAAGCTTCGGCATTACATGCTCCCATCAGTCACGCAGGTCATCGCCCAAACAGATGTAATTCGATACATGCTCACTCGGCCCATTGTCAAAGGCCGAATCGGGAAATGGACGTTCGCGTTATCCGAGTTCAGCCTTCAGTATGTACCCCAAAAGGCCGTCAAGGGGAAAGCTCTCGCCGATTTCTTGGCCCAACATCCTTCCCCCTATGGTTCTGAGGAAGGCGACGTCGACATCGGTTTAGTCACCACACGCGATAGCCATTGGACTATGCATTTTGATGGTTCCAGTACTTCGACCTCGGCAGGTGTCGGTATCGCTATTCAATCGCCTAACCACTGCCGATGGTATTTTTCTCTCAAGTTAGATTTCAGCTGCATCAATAATCAGGTCGAATATGAAACCCTCATTATCGGCCTCCACGTTTTACACGATCTACGGGCCCCCCGCGTTCTCGTCTTTGGTGATTCCGAACTTGTGATTAACCAACTGAACGGCATGTTTCGTTGCATGAGTTGTACTTTAGCTCCCTATCACATGGTCGCCACCTACCTGGCGGAGTCGTTCGAACGGATCACATTTGAACACATTTCACATGTCCACAACACAGACGCCGATGAACTCGCCCAGATCACCTCCGGAGCACAACTCATGGGGGGCAAACTAGGCCGAATTGTGGGAATTGCAACCACGGGTCAACGCTCGTACCCCGCCTTGGTCAATCAGCAAACTCTCCAACGCGCGCATATAATACGCACTAGGGTAATGTCGCTTCCATCCCTACTAGAACGAGGAGATCCCATAGAAGTATGCGCTTTCGAAGTAGAACCAGATGATTGGAGAAAGACGATGTTACGGTACCTCGATAACCCCAATGGGAAACACGACCGAAGAACGAAGGTGCTCGCCACGAATTACGTGTCATATCAAAATGAATTATATCGCAAGGGAGAGGATGGTTTACTACTATTGTGCCTCGGCCCACACGAGGCTGCCCAAGCAATGGCCGAGGTATATGAAGGAATTTGCGGGGCACACCAGTCTGGACGAAAGATGCGCTGGTTGCTACAACGACACGGTTATTTTTGGCCCAATATATTGAAGGATTGCATCGAATATGCACGGAGATGCGTATTATGCCAAATTCATGGACCCGTGCATAGAGCCCCGGTCGAATTACTACACTCGGTTACTAAACCATGGCCGTTCAGGGGTTGGGCAATAGACGTAATTGGCAAAATCACGCCATCATCGGGGGCAGCGAAACATGCGTGGATAATTGTAGCAACTGACTATTTCACTAAGTGGGTCGAGGCAAGGTCATACGCCGAATTAACTGCTAAAGAGGTATGCAACTTCGTAGAGGAGAATATTGTGACCAGATTCGGCGTGCCAGAAATGATCATAACTGATAATGGCACTATATTTACGGCTGATAGGTTTAAGGAATACGCGGCAAGTTTGAATATCCGACTCGAGCAATCTACGCCGTACTACCCACAGGCAAACGGGCAGGCCGAGGCAAGCAATAAAGTGTTGATCGGCATCCTTGAAAAAATGGTAAAAGAGAAGCCTGGTTTGTGGCATTTGAAGTTAAATGAAGCATTATGGGCATACCGAACTTCACCCCGGTCGGCCACTGGAACCACTCCTTACGCGTTAACTTATGGACACGATGCTATGTTACCGGTCGAGTTGAGTATAAGCTCGTTGCGAGTAATCGAGCAGAGTGATTTGTGCAGTATTGAATACAGTCAAGCGATGCGACAAGAGTTAGAAGACTTAGAAAAAAGTCGAATCGACACGGGTAACTTATTGATTGCACAAAAGAAAATTGCCGAGCGAGCGTATAACCAGCGTGTAAGACAAAAAACGTTCGGCGAAGGAGAATTGGTGTGGCAAACTGTGTTGCCTGTTGGGATTAAAGACCCCAGATTTGGTAAGTGGTTGCCGAATTGGGAAGGGCCATTCATCGTTCACAAAGTCCTCGGCAAGGGAGCATATCATCTAAGAGATCGGACGGGTTCAGTTCACAAACTGCCGATTAATGGAAAGTTTTTAAAGAAGAACTATCCAATTACGTGGGAAATGCAAGAGTAAGACCATTATATTGATAGCAAGACGACCATTGTATCGATAGCAAAACGACCATTGTATTGATATCAAAAGAATCATTACAAGAAGAACAAATACAAATACAATGATAGATTCCTAAGGGGTCGAGGGGAGGAAAGTCTCGAGGGCAGCTTTTAGCTCCAGCCACTTCGCTTCGCTCAAAATAATCTCAGCCTGCCTTGTCTTCTTGTTGCACTGCAGTTGCTGGATACGCCGTGCGCCGGCAGCGAAGGCCGTCAGCCGAGCCTTGTTGGCCTCAAAGTCCTTCTCAAGCTCGGAAGCAGCAGCCGACCTTTGCCGTTGAAGGTCAGAAATTTGACGTTGGAGGTCAGAGATCTGACGATCAAACTCGGTCAGCTTTGCTTTCTTCGCCTTGATTGCCTCTATCTCTACTCGGCCAGCCTCATGCGCGACCTTGGCCACTTTCAAGTCGTCCTCAGCAGCCGACCTTTGCCGTTGAAAGTGTTGCCGAGTCCGCTCCAGGAGATCGGTGAGGAAAGAGATACCCTCCGGGCTCAGGTGACCACCGCTGGCGAGGTCATTGAGACACTCTCTAACAGAGTCAAGACCCTTGCACCGAAGAGCTTGGGAGGCAGTCAGAGACAAGACTTCGTGCAGCTTCACGAAGACTTCGACCTCGGGCACGGCGCCCGCTAGCTAGGCGGGAGCAGCAGAAGAACTGGCCTCCCAGTCGTGCTCTGAAGAAGAGCGTCGAGCTCCACTTCCCATGATGGCTGCACATAAAAGGAGAACTTTGTGAAGGAAAGTAAGACGTCGTGATATAGTGCATAAAGAAAAAAGGGGATTGTTTTAGACCTGCTGAGAGGAGACTTCGGCCATGCCCTCTGGGTCATTGCTCGAACCCAGGGAACTTAATGGCCGAGCCCAGTGCCTTAGACCGCTACGTAATTCACGCGGCCGATGGAGGTCATCTACATTTGATGGCCACGACGGCGGCCAAGAAATATAGACAACGCCCCTCGGCGCATAAAATTGCCGGTGAAATGAATGTTCGGGCACCTGACATATAATAGTTTTTTTTTTTTTAAAAAAAAAAAAAAAACATGTGTCACGAAAAAATCAATACAAAAGAAACGAGACTTACAAAGGCCGAAGAGACTTCCTGTGGAGGAATGGGAGGGTCTTCATCCTGTGGATGGATCGGCGTTTCGGCCGTGGCCTCAGGATCGGCCATAGGCCTCTTGCCACGATCCGCCGCAGGAGAACGCGGTCGAGCGGTCGCCTCGACGACCGGAAGAGAATGGACGGGAGGAGAGTTGACTGGTCGACGGCGACGTTGCAGCGGGACTTCGTCACTCTCGCTCTCGACATCCTGAACAAAAAGAGAAAACATTTAGCATTACGACCAGAAACCTAAAGAAACAAGTGGATGAAGAATTATACCTCCAAAATGACCGTTGGAGTCGAGGGTGCTTCGACCGGCGCAGCCGACTTCCCCACTGCAGGCGCCACGATTGGCTCCGAAGCTGGAGCTGGTGCGGCGATGGGATCGGCCGTGGTCTCAGGAGGAGAGCCGGCAGGAGCAGGCGTCCCAGTAGTGTCACTAGGAATGACATGAATCTCCCGGTCGCCCTTCTTCGCCAATGTCTTGACGCGTTTAGAAGGGCGAGGGGCATCATCCTCCCGCTCGGCCTCTCGATGGGGGCGTTTGGCTGGGACCGTCCGCTCGGTGGTGAGGGTCCTCTTCGTGGGCGCCAACTTCTTCGCCTTCGCCACCGCGGCGACCACTTCAACCTTCCTCGACCCGCGACCCCTTGAAGAGCAAAGTGATTAATAAAAAATAAATAAATAAATAAAAAAAACAAAAAGAGTAAAGAAGAGCGGAAAGACTACCTTGGGCCGACTCCTTAGGTTGGGTCGAGGGCGCTGGTCCCGGCCGGTCGCCAAAGACTTTGCTCACCACGTCTTCTGCCGAGGCGCCGAAGAAGTCGCAGGTGTACTCGTCCCACCAGTCTCCGAAAGTATCGGTGCCCAAGGATTCCGGAACAGTTGGCCGAAGACGGAACTTCTTGCACCGTTCCTGAAACTCTTGCTCCGTCGTCCGGCACTCCCTCTCGGAGGAACCAGAAAGACGTCCCCGGCTCAGGAGGGAACGAGAGATGAGAAGGGGTACGGGGCAGCCTTGGAGGTAGCCAAGCTGCCGGGCGACGAAGTGGGGATGGTAGACCTCCCAACTGGCTCGGCGAGCATCGCAACTAAGGGGAAGGTCGCGAGTCAGGACAAATAACCCCCAGGACTGACGGAGGCCTGCATCCTCGACCTTGGCCCAAGCTGCCGTCGGGAGCCTGATTGAGGCAGGGTACTCCTGGCGCCGGCACACCAGGAACTCGTCGTCCGAAAGGACGTCGAGACCGAAAAAATGTTTAAGAACCTCGTCAGCCCGGTGCGGAGGGGCCGGTCGAGAGGCCAGTTGGGGGCCGAGGGCGGCCGAGCGCTGGAGAGCAGGGACCTCAGGCCGAAGAGTGGAGAAATAGACCTGCAGCCAGAGTTGAAACACCCAGAGGGGTCCGTTCTAGTGCGGGTCGATTTTGTTGATGGTCGTCTCGGCCAAGCAACGGAAGAGGTTGGCAAGAATAGCCGGGCTGAGCGCTAGGGAGTGACCACTAGCCAAGGCCTGGGCCACCGGCATATTCTTGACCAAGCACTTGTTCGACCTGGTACAACAAATAAATTTGTTGTACCAGTAGAAAAGGAAGGCTTCATGTTCTCCCTTCCTGAGACTCTCCTCGCCCCGGCCGGCAAAATGGGGGATGAGAGTGTTGTAGTTGAAGAAGTTCTTATGAAGCTTCTGAACTTCTTCTTTTAAAGGCTCCCGATCGCCTCGGCCGAGCGTTTCGACTGGCCGCTCGTCGAAAAGCGCCTTCAGGTCAAGAAGGGAGGGGCATCCAGAGAGAGCGGCGTCGATTGGGAGGCCGGATGGAGAGGTCCCAAGGATAGCCGTGATGTAGAGAACCGTGGGGCCGAGGGGGCCGAATGAAAGGACCATAGTGTTGGTGGCCGAACACCATAGAGTCAAGGCCGCCATAAGCAGCTCATTGTCCATGGTAATCTCCATGGTCGAGAGCAGGATGGCATCGTAGATGCCAAGAGCTTTCCACTCCTCGCCAAAGAAGGACCTCATTCGGTCCACCCAGGCGGCCCAGGCTGTGGTGGTCGAGGGCCAAGCTCCTTGAGGCCGAGCCAAACACCATTTCGACCAGTCAAACCCTTGAAGCAGGGGTGTTAGTTACTGCCCCTTGAGAAGAGTGGTGATGCACGACGGCATTGCATCTCTGAAGATGGGGCCCAGGATCTGATGAGTAGTGGCCATGTCATTCTCAAAGCGTAGTGTTTTGATTGCGCTCTGATCGATGAAATCTTTGCACTTGTTGACCTCGTCAGAAAGCTTCGAAATGAAGGAGGCCATTGGTATAGAGGAGAGGAAATGGTTTGGAAAAAGAAGATATTGCAGAAAGAGGAACTGGAAATTTTTGGTTGAACGAACAAGGATGATAAAATTGGGATTTTGGAGTTTCTGAAAGCGTAAGATTCGAATGGCAGAAATGTGGGTATTTATAGGCTTTTCAGAGTGAAGATCAAACGTTTGGAATTCGAAAAAGCAATGGAATTCGAAAAGCACTGGTTCAAATTGGGGGGAAATTTAACTGGGAAAGTCTCCAATCATTTCGGATATTTTGGGAACCTGCGAAGATGGAATCGAGGAGTCGAAAATCCAGGACGCACGATTGCGTGCGGCGTCAATTTTAATGCATTAATGAGGATAAGGCGTTTCAGTTAGTGCACGGTTTCGAGGCCCATGATTGAAAAGCTTTCAAGAGCGGCAGAGAATCGACACGTGGCCACGCGTCGGGGGCAACGAGGAAAGTGCAATCATGTCTCATAAATATGCAGGAATAATGGTCATTAAGTAAAGTCCAAAAAAGCAATAAACGTTTTCGCTTCTTCAAGGCCGAGGCCCGACCAAGAGTTACAGTCGGCGACCTCAGAAGCGAGGGGGCAATGTTTGGGCTCAAAATATTATTGTTGGGCTGAGCAGCAGGATGTGCTCGGCCCAAGGTGATGACAAATACTATGGGCCGAATAATAAATCCCGGGCCAGCTGGCAGAGTCGGCCAAATCCTATCCTAAGTAGTCCGGATGAATAAAAAGGTCAAGGAAGTCCTGGTGCGACCAGGATTCTTGACCGGCAAGGAATGGAGTCTCGAAAAGAAGGAAAATTCAGAATCCCAGTGGGAGTAGGTTTGTTCGAGTTAGAGTCGAAATGGGATAAGGACTCCCAATCCAAATCATAATTGGTTTCAAGGAATGGGGTACTATAAATACAAGAAATCATGCGACAGAAAATGCCTTCAAAATTAGCATACAATTGCCCTGCGCAAAACCTCTCAAACACCTTGAGATTTTTTCTTTTCTTTTCCTGCCGACACACCTTCAGTTTGGATAAACAGCACTGTGGAAGCACCCGGCGAGCATCTTCAGTTTGGATAAACAGCACTGCTGCCGCAGAATCAACCGACCAAGAAGCACCTTCAGTTTGGATAAACAGCACTGCGTCGAGGTCGACCGATTATCTATCTAAGTCTCGGTCGAGAAGGGTTTTCGAACCTTTGTTGGCAGAGGTCACCTTACTAGCCTTCTCGGCATAGTTAGGTGTTACGAATTGCATTACTCGGCGTACTGGACGCCGAGTGGTTTTATGATTGGATACTCGCAAGTGAGTTTCAAGGTTCGACATTCCGACGGCCGAACTACGTTCACCATCAAGACATACATCACGTTTGAGTACCTGTGCCCATATAGTTTGGTCTCGATTCGACGTGCTTATACTCTTACGAATATAATCACAGTGACCGAATCGGGCTCCAACGATTTGTGAACTCCGCAGAATTAGCAGCCTTGTCTTCAGGCTGTAGAACCCAGAGACCGAGAACGTTCCTTCCTCGGTCGCAATCGCAAGATAGAGAAGTCAACGACGCGCCCAAAGTGACGTCAACAAATTTTACTCCCCGGCCAAGCTCGGCCAACGAGTTGGCACGCCCCGCATCCGACCGAAAGACATAGTTAGCTTATTAGTTACTCGGCCTGCGCGCCACGTAGGTTTTGTAATTTTTAGGGTCAACACCTTGCTACCACTTTCCTGCTTTCTAGATCGGAATTTTCATTATAAAATGGAAGAGCATTTATGTACAACATAATATAATTATAAACCTAAATTGAAATAAATAGATATAAAGTAATGAATAAATTTCCTACTGAAATTAACAAGGAGATAAGGAACATAAAGCAAACTTTCGTTTAATATTATATCTTTAAATGAGGGGAGTGCATATAGTGTTGTTACAAAAGAGCGGAAGCACACTCACACTTGAACTAAATTGAATTCTCACAATTTAGACTATAATTTTTACAATTGAAGAAAAGCTTACTTGCAACTGAGCAGCAAGGTTCTTTTAATAACAAAACTAAAGCAGCCTTGCACAGTAAGTAGCAACTTCACTTTAAGAAATCGTTATGACTCAACATCACATGGGTGAATAACAAAAAAGAATGACTCGTCTTAATTTAGACAGCTGGAAAGCATTTCATGTCTTTTTGTTTTGTGGAATTGAAGGAAGAATCCCATAACAGTTATCTTTATTATCATTTGCAGAGTCTTCTTCCATCTGTTGTTGAGAAGACATGGATGTTGATGTCATTCTTTTGTCCAGGTCATCGAGGTCAAGAACTTGTAAACCTTCTTTCTCAGGTTTACTTTTGAACGATTAAAAACTTAAGTTTCTCAGTCCTTAAGAAAGTATTTGATGCTGGAGAGAAGATATATCTTCACAAGCTCTTTCATTCATGTTTCTCCTGGCCTGAAAAGAATGAGCTTTCAGGTGTTCTAAATAAAATTGTCCCACTAACAAACATAAATCTGTTTTTTTTTCTAGTTAAGGATATAGCTCCAAGTGTCCTCATCATCTTCATGAAAATCATAGGACCGTTTCAAGATCCAAAGGAGTTTATAAATCATCATAACCATAAAAATAATTTCCTTTTTCAGGATAATTAGAATTGGCTTGCCTGAACTTTATGATTCATGGACTAGCTGAAGAAGATATTCTGCATTGGAACCCTAAATAAGAAACCATGTTCTGGACCAGTTTGGTTACTTTTTCAGAGTATGTAGGCGAAATTGAATAAATCATGTGGAGTAACATACATATTAAAAGCATAACACAATTTTCCATGCCTTTTGCTAATCCCAAAAGTTATACCCCTGAGGACTAATTTTAAGACTGGAGAGAATACGCATAGAGTCGGTACTATTTCCCCATCTTCAAGAATGATCACGCTATCATATTATTAGTTTTGCTTCTATAGTGATGCAACAAATCTACTGATTTAGTTTTAATCAATATTCTTTCATACCAATATCTTGGCTTGAAGGGGGTCGCACATGATCTTTAAATAACTTATCGGCTACTCCTAGAATTTTTCATGCACTCAGAGTTCTCTATAGTCATCAAGAGGAATAGCATTTGTCTATTGAAAAGTGTTGGAACCATATTCGTGCTTCTCTGTAGGAGGTGGAGATGCATAAATCTGAATAACATGTAAAAGAATAACCGTGAGCAAGCCAACGGCCAAGGGGAAATGTGTGACGGTCAAGGGCTCTCCAACGGTCAAAGTTAGTAAGCAATATAAAACTCAAGCCGTGGCAAGAGAATAAGTTATGTGATAGTTACATTACCAAAGATGTACCCTAGAATGGTGTATTTATACTAGTCGAGGATGAGGCCTTTTAGGATAGTAGAATCCTAATTAAACTAGGAGAATCCCAAAGGATGTCTAAGAAATAGATATTGCATCCTCTTAAGAGTGTGATTACTTTTGGGTGCACACCAATCTTTATATTAAAAGGACCCCAAGGTTATAGGAAACATGTTGATTCCTTGATGGATTATGTTTCTGTATCTTGCAAAATAAACATGGTCAATCTTAGCAAAGTCGTCGAACTTTGCCCACTAATTCTAAAACAAGATGATAGTGACATTACTGCTCTATTTGTTCAACTTTGGAGGCTGTCATGTCCATGATCGAACTTCTAAGGTATGCATATTACAATCCGCCTTACTTCAACCCTTGAAAATCATAGTCCCACAAAAAATGTTATTTGTAGTAGCCTTCTCCTTGCCTTTGGTATAAGGGAAAGCAGTAAAAATGGGGTTTGGATTGGTTTGGGAGGAAGAACCATCATTTATGAGAGAAATAGAGCTTCCCTTATAAGGAATGAGTTCCCGATCCTTTTTCTTGGAGTTGACCTTGCAAAATATCACGAGTGAAGAAATCATGCAAAGAATTAGTTTCACCCTTAATATATTCGATATCATAATCAAAAGCAGATAAAATGTTTCGCCATCTAGTAAAGATTTTCTTAGAAGCTAGGCTTTTAACATCTTAAGTAAATGTCCTTGGCAACCTTACAATCCACTCTCATTAGGAATCTTTTATTGAGAAGGTAACTTTCGAATTTAATGACTGCATGAACTACGGATAACAGTTCTTTAATAACAGTAAAATGAACCAATAGTTGTTTTCCATCTTAAGTTCTTTGTTTCAGAACTCCATCATACCCATCATCAGAAGCATCGGTTTCAAAAAAGCTTCAACATGGTAATTCTTTGAGTTTCTTTTCAAAATTCTTACTGCTCGAGTATGTTCGTCTGTCTAAGGAACATGGGTTTTTTGTCAATTGGCTTGCTATCTTTTACAAAATCCTTGCAAAAGACTTTGTCATAATTGAGGCTCTCTAAGAATCTTTATAATTGCTTTTTATCCAAGTTTTCAACCAGGAATTTGTCAACATAAATAATGGCATGATAAATAGGTAGAATTAATCGTTTATGGATGTTATGACCCAAGAGTCGCACTTTGGTTTGAAAAAAATTCATCTTTCAGGCAGAGACAACTAAACCCACATTCTTCACCAATTTTAAGAAGATATTTAGATGTTTAAATTGTTGTTCTATAGAGTTGGAATAAACCCAAACATTGTCAATATAAACAATGGTGAAAGTAGTGTAAGGATTGAAAATATCATTCATAATATTCTGGAATTCAGAATGAGCATTTTTAATTTGAAAAGCATTATGTTCCATTCGTAATGTCAAATGGTACATTAAATGCAGTTTAATATCTATCCTTTTCTGCAATTTGGATATGCCAATAACCAGATTTCATGTCGAATTTTGAAACTATTACTGCTTGATTCAACCGATCTGACGAACATTTCTTGTTAGGAATATGATACCTTATCCATCTCAAGGCTTTATTTAATGGTTTATAATTTATGACAAACCTGGGAGCTTCTCGTTCTAGTTCAGACGCATTTTCCCCACAAAAGACTGAGCAACTCCACAACAAGTGACTCTTGCTAATCATCTACTTTTCAAGAAGCTTGGTTATTTCATTTTTTAAAGATTTCCATTAACCTACTTTCATCTGAATGGGTCGAGCCTTTGTTGGAATCTTCTTTTCCTCAAAATCAGGCTCATAGAGTAACTAAACAATCTGCCTCCAAAAAGCACTAGGAATTTCTACACACACTTGTTTTCAAATTCCTTTTGTATGGACTCAACCTTTTCTTGGACTACTTTAGTAGTAAACTGTTCTTCGGTCCCTTTTAAAATATATTTCCATTTTCAAAGAAAAAAGAAAGTTTCTTTATTCTAAATTTTATTTTGTATGGAGTTAACATACTGAGTCTGGGGTTCTCTATAAAATCTAAATTTTACCTTAGTACCTTCTACGGAGGCAAAATTAATCTTAAAAATCCTGGAGCTGCTGCATGGACTTTTTCCCAAAGATGACAAGAACACCCTCATTAAATTGGTGAGGCCCACATTTAATCCATGCGCAATTCAGCCTCCCTAAAGACATAAGCAGCTGACTATGACATTAAAGATAGGGTTAATCACCAATCATATCTTTAATACTCTCCTAATTGAAAATCAACTCAAATGGGGAAGGAATCTCAATCACATCCAATCAAGGATACTTTCCAGATAATCTTAAGATATTATCTAATAATTAATATCCTTGGGATTATTCTTCCTCATCCATACTTCAAATGACTCACCATGGCAATAGGTTATCACCATGTGTGAGGCAAAAATCTACACCCATAGTTGGCCCTAGCTCTATAAATACCCATCTTTACTAATTGCTAGTAAGCTTTTGCCACACACTTAAGCCATAAACTCTCTATTTTCAGAGAAATTGACTTAGGCATCGGAGATTCATTAGCCAAAACCGACTTAGGCATCGGAGATTCATTAGCCAAAACCCCTCCCTACTTCGTGGGAGCACATGTGGCTCTTGCCTTGATCAAAGGTGTTATTTTGTTTTGCAGGTACAATTTCGTTAATACTGAAGATGACGGAAATTTGCTACCATAAATTGATGCTTTCAATGAGAGCCCAATTTAATACCTCGAGAAAGGCTCTCGCGTTCACTCTTCGGAATTTCTGTTACGTTGAATTTCATGCACACTCCTATCATTGAATTTTTTTTGTAGAAAAGTTCCTTGATCAATTATGGGGAAATGATACAATGTTAGCAAATTCCGAAACCACGACGAATGGAACACCCTTCGTTGAAGAATATGAAAAGGGAGGTGGAGACCATAATGCGACCCCAAGCCGCCACTCAGATTGTACCAGCCAAAGCAATTGTCAAACCAACAATTAAACTGGGGGTATTTCCACTCGTTTTTTCCACAAGCTTGCCCTATCCGTGCTTGAATTTTGCACATACTGCTCATTGCAATTCACTACTCAAAGATGCGCCTACTAGCCTAGCTCTTCCACCCCAAATGACGATTAACACATGGTGAGTCAGCTCTTGAAGCCTATCTAGATGTAGCGCACCCCAAACGATGTGTTCCGAAGTAGGACAATGGCAGATGACGATGATTATTTCTAGCAACGTCTTAACAAGCAGCTAGTTGACCAGCCAATAACTGACCTTTTGGGCAGCGTGCACTCTTGACTCAGCCTTTGGGAAAATATATTTTCCTACCTTAGCACGTAGCGAAGCGTATATTCTCGACTTGGCCAGTGGGTCAGTGTGCATTCACAATTGCATCTACACTCTGACGAGCATTTTGGACACACTATCCATTTAGGAGATTCTCCTAACAAGCACTAGAGGAGGCGACGCAAGGGATGGATAAAAGCATAAGCATAATCTGGTTCAAGTTTAACTAACAGCTAGCTCCAAACACAACTAAGAGTAGCTTGCCCACCTGCTAGAGATGAACTACATGCATCGTAACACTGGCATAGACGAGTAGGACATTGGGCATAGCAGCACAAACCCATAGGCTTCCACCCATAGTAAATAGAGTTTTCAAGTAGACGGACCCACCTTGCAAGTTCAACATGTTGTATTTCACTTTTTTCAAAGAAGATAAAGATCCAAAGAGGCATCTAAAACAGTACCATAGTGCGATTATCCTATATAGGAACAACGGCGCCCTCATGTGCAAGTTATTCTTCACTACTCTACAAGGTGAGGTGCAAGACTGGTCTCACACCCTATCCCTATAGTCCATCTGGATCTTCAACAAACTTTCCTTGGTTTCACTAAGGAAATTTCATCTTCCCGCTTGATTAAGAAGAAATTTGACCACCAATTCACCATTAAGAATGACCCATAGAAGGCAGTTCGCAGTTACATGAAAAGGTTCAAGGTAGAGAAGGCCAAGATCATCGTGTACAATGACATGTTAGTCAGTGCAGCTTTTAGAAATGAACTCCCAACATACCACCCACTGTTCGAAGAACTGATCATTGGATATGACTTAACCTTGCCGAGCTCCTTCACTTTAGTAGAGAAGTATGCACTTTGGATCGAAGGCTAGTGAGACCACAAAGCACTGGAGCAACCTTGAAGGGACTGAAAGCCGCCTAGAAGAAAACGGATCAGAAGTAGTCCAACAACAAAAAGAAATAAGGTACCAAGTGCAAAGACCACTCCTCAACGAAAGAGGGCCCGACTAGACGTACACGGAGTTCTTAATCTCGATCAACCAAATCCTCCACGACCTCAAGAGTGAACCATAATTCAAGTTGCCACTACCAATGAAGGGTGATACCACCAAGTTGGATCGCACCAAGGATTATGTTTTCCACCGAAGTGCAGGGCATACAATAAAATGCTGCTTTAAATGGAAGAATTACTTTGAAAAGCTCGTGAAGGAGGACAGGTGTGACAAGTGCCTAGACAAATTACCAACACAGCTCAAATGGGATGCAAAAGCAAATGTGGAGCCACCTGCCAAGTTGATCTGAATCAATGGAATCTTCATCGAATCCGAGTACCTACGACTACCAACAATTCTAAGAAAAGGAAGATCCAGTAGGCGAGATGTGACAGCCCGTTCCAGAATTTTCAAATCGTAAATGTGAAATGACGATTTTACCCCTAGTGTGAAATTTCGTTGTGTGGTTGTTTTTGAATTGGTTTGGCAGGTTGTGGACCACACACACACTCTCCCACATTTCCCTCACCCTTTCCCTGCCCTGCACTCTGTCCTGAGCCCTCTCTCTCTCCCATTTTCACCTCCATTTGTACGGACATACCTAGAAACCTTCCAAATCTTCACAGATCGAGGAAACAAAGTATATATTCATGCTCATGAGGTCCGTAGAAGTTCAACCATACCCATTTCAAGTAAGGATACCTTCTTTTTCACGTCGAACTCGGGATACCCGATTTTTGGCACTGTTCATGCACACGTAAATTCTTATGTTTTTGGGAATTTCAAGCTTGTAGAAAGCTTGGTGAGGTCCTTAGGAGGCTCGGGGTGGTTTGTTTGAAGGTTTTGGACGTCGGGATCGTGAGTTTTGAGGTTGGCCGGAGTTGGTGGTGTTTTCCCGGTGAGATTTCGTGGATTTTAGCACTTGAAAGTGGTATGATCTTGTTCCTCTCGTTGTAAGCTTCATTTTGGTACCAATTTTGTGAAATTTGGTTGAAAAACGAAGAAGATAGGACGATTTGAATTTTTCCCGATTTTCCGGCGTCGGCGACGGCGCCGGAGCCTCGCCGGAGAAGACGACGGAATATTCTGTCAGTTTGGACAGAATATTCCTAACGGCGTTAACAAAATCCGTTAAAGTTAACTGAATATTCCTGACGGTGTTAACTGACGCCGTCAGCGTGCCAGGCACGTGTCTGCGCGTGGCCGTGCCTTGGCCGGCGCGTGGGGGCACGTGCGACAGTGAAAAATTTTTCTAAAAATATGGGGATGTTCCTGAGGTTGAGTAGATCACGTTGGTGTATTCATACACCCCATTTGAGGATTGTATGAGAAGTTATTTCATAAGGTTGGTTATGTGCTTTAAAATTAACGTTTTTATAGTTGTTTCGCATATAGGTGATACCTAGCCCGAGGACAAGCGTGGTCACTCGAGGCAAGGGGCTTACGACCCTTCTACATACCAGTGAGTGGGCTTTTGGTTTTCCGTATATACATATATACTTATGTTTTTCCCAGAAATTGATTTGAAACGTTTATACGTTTATATGCCATGCTTATTATTTGCCATTTATTTACGCATTATGAGTCGCATATGTTTATATATGTTTGATGCTGCGGACGCACAGGTAATTGACAGGTGAGTTATGGTTTATGTTTACTTTCAGTAGTGATGTGAGATGCTTAGAAAGCTCATAACCTGCACCCCTGGTGTTAGTGCTCCCGCCCAGAGTCGGGCACAGTCCTTCACGTGATGTTCACCTCCCGCACCACACGCTCATCTTGGATCCAAGTTAGGTGCACAGTCCTGTCATACAGACCACTTTAGGTGGTTCCGACTCGTAGGTGACCCGCGATTATTCGCCCAGCCTTCACGTGATCGTAGCACTTAAGCGTACTTATATCACACCCAAGCTTGTCGTACAGACCACTTTAGGTGGTTCCGACTCGTGTGCAGGTATAGTTAATGAGTTGGAGATTTGAGCTCTAGATTCAGCCGTACAGGTGACCGTTAGGTGACTCCAACTGACAGCTTTTATGGCATTGATGTGATATTACCTGAGCACTTGCATTTTACTTTAATGGTTTTGGCATAGCATATTTTTCAGAGCATGATTGATATATATATATATATATATATGTATATTATATTTTCTGGGAAGTATACAGGTTTTACGGCGAGGGGTTAGAACTTGTTTATGAAATGGTTTTTGAAAAGCTTTGTTTTTGCCCACTCACACTTTTGTTTTGCGCCCCTCCAGGTTCTAGTTGGCTAGCACTCTTGGTGGCTTCCCGAAGGATTTCCCTGGCATATCTGACAGATTATCACCAATGTAGGACCACATTCGGGTTTGCTTTTGTTGTGTCGTTTTCTCCCGGACTGCATTAGGTCGTCATACTCTGAACTCTGTGTTCACACTTTCGCTTGCACATGTTTGTTATTATTTGTGTAAAGCTGGTTTTTATTTATTCGTACTACTTTTATTATTAGTTCATTAGTTTCCGCACTATGCATATGGTTACGTTATTTCCACGTGACGGCCAGCATGCCCTGGTCTCGATCGAGGTGTGTCACGAGATCGATAGAAATACGGTATAAAAAAAAAGACGCGTTTATGAAACTTATATTCTAGATGGGAATCAAGAACAAGAAAATCTTTAGGTTCAAGCCGTAGATGTTGTACACAGAATATTACCATAAGACTCGTATAATGGTGTACTTGTAACATGAAAATTATTCTCGAAAGTAAGTTAGCTAAGACAAAACAATGAACCAATTAATTCGGACTGAAGGAAGAAGATTTGTTTAAGTGGAGAGCAATGGAAAGATTAATAATACCAATTGCAGAAGAATCTTATATTATTGTTTATGTCAAGAAAAGAGGATCGGGGTTGCTTTATACTAGTAACCAAACAAGAGAGGTATTGGAAGTAAGAGCAAGGGGCCCACAATATTACGGCTTGCGCCTCAAATAGGGTACAACGCGTGCTTATTCCCAATCCATATAAAAACAACTTGAAGAGATGCCATCGCCATCACTTTTTTAGTTTGTCTTTGTTGTTTCTTATCAGAAGGAGAATAAGTATGATTTGTAGATAAGTATGTCATCCCTCTCTCCCGTTTTTCATGCTCACCAACTTTTTACTTTTGTGTAACTTTATGAGCGGGGTGATATAAGTGAAATTATTTACTTGAATTATATTTTGTACATCAAGTAATGTGACAATTGATGGTTAATTTTTTTTTTTTTAAAACCATTAATGGAAATAATCAAACTATCAACTGCCGTATAACGTAGTTTACAAAAATATAGTCTAAACACATGTCTCTCAAATATTTTTCTTTTATGAGTACATCTCGTGTCGCTACTGAGCAAACAACATTCTAATGCCATTTAATCTATATATCAGACTCTGGGATGTTATAATCCTTGTTCTCCCTTACTGGTTTATTGATGGATGTCCATTGATCGCTTATAGGGTTTATGTCTTAGGTTTCGACTTTGCTTGAAAGTTGGAACATTAGAACTAAACCTTAGAATATGAACTTTAAAAAGTGATTTCATATTTTAGGGCTCATTTGATAAGCGTTTCGTTTTAATTGTTGTTAGAATTAAAAAAAGAAAATATACGAAAGAAATGACGGTAAAATAAGAAAAGAAAAACGATGGTGGCAAGATATGGAAGGAATGAACATAAAATGATACACACGTCTAAAACTAAAACGAAAAATTGAAAACAATTTTAAATAGGTTTCATTTGCTATTTATTATTTTCACTTTGTATACCATGTGCATTTCTCCCTCTTCTCTAGCAAAAACAAAAGAAAATTAAAAAAAAAAATTATCATCAAACAGACCCTAAATAATAGTTAACCATACCAAGAATAGGACTAAAAACTAACTCCGAAGAAATTTTACTCTACCTAACACTTGGTAACTATTTGTCGATTGTCTTTTGATATTTTGGAAATTTAAGACATATTAGATGACATAAACATGTCTGGCTGTTAGGCTTTACACGTAGACCAATTTACTTCGATACTATAAGAAGTTAAGATTCTACTATAAAACCTATTTTCAATATACATGGAAAGTAGTTGAATTCCTTATAAGCATATATGCATCGTATGTTTTTTATTTTACAATGTGAGACTCATACGTTGAACATCGGGTCATATAATATCTCATATCATACATAAATTTCTTTCGATGTCTTTAATCATCTTGACAAACTCTAGTAATTATTGCATTCAACTTGGTTTCAGCTTGTTTGAGCTTAACATGTAAAAGAAACACATCAATTTTAAGAAACAAATAATAATAAAAGATTGGATATGATTGACTTTTAAAATGGGTGAGAGTATGCAATTGTACCACTAAACTAATTTGCTACACGTAAGATTGTTAAGTATGCCTTTTTTTTTTTTTTAATTTTTTTTTAATTTTTATTTTTTTTAACATTGTTGCTAGAGGAAAATTAAAATGTTTCACAAAACTCAACGAAGTTCATTTGGTTGGGAACTAAAGGGAAATAGGTAAATAAATGTGCTGACTTCATATCACCAGATCTGGCTTCTCTACCCTCCCATTTCTTATACACTCACATTCTCTCATATTTGTACGATTATGAACGGTTAAATCACATCAACATTATATATTACTATTGTTTTTTGTCTTATTATCTCTATAAAAAAATCAATATAAAATGTTAACGTGACTTAATCGTGATCGCATAAAATAAGATAAGATGAAAATGCATAGGAAGTGGTAGGGCAATCAAGCCGGATCCCATATCGCCCTCAAAACTGAAAAACATAATTTATCCACCATTATAAGTGGCAGACAAAAGTACAAGTAGATATTTAAATAAAAAGAGATATATGCACAAATAAACATGACACAAAAGTAGATTGTATGCCAACTTGTTACAAATAAACATGACTCAAACGTTTATTGATTCTAAGAAATACCCAGATTAAAAACAAATGAAATTCTCACCAAAAACACCTTGAGAAATCTAGGCTTGCAGGTATTTTGTAGGCTTGATACCCATTGCATACATTGAACTCATAGCACAAATTAATATGAAGCACGAACCGAATTTATCCCATACAATGAGCCCAATACCAAATACTTATGATGATTCTTAGATGCTCTTAATACATGAAATATTATTAAAGAAAAAATTATACTTTCTAATGCAATGCAGACTTAATCACATCAAATGACCCAGTGGTAAGGGCGCGGACTACTGCTCCCCAATACACAAAAAATGTGGGAGGTTCTAGGTTTGATGTTCTGAGTTGTTGAGTCTGCTTGACTGTGGCCACGAGGGTGAAATTTCTCATGACCTCTTCAGGCCCAAAAGAAGTGGATAACCATGGTTTAATACCAATTATCCGCCTTTTTATAGATAAAAAAAAATAAAAAATACAATGCTTAGACTTCCTTGTGCATGAATTTTATTTTTATCACAATAATTCATGTAGATAAGTGCTACTTTGTCTGTATCACATACACGGACAAAATATGTGAAATGACATGAAATTGAGAGAGGACTATACTACTGCAAATCAAGTTAATTTACTTATAATTCTTTATTATGGCAACCAATGAATGGACCAAATGTGTAGACTGTTGCACGATCATGCGAAGAAAGTTTAGGTACGAAAATGATAATGTTAGAGAGATTAATTTTTAAATTAAATTTTGTAAATCAACGGATGTGTTACTAATAGGAAATGAACACATTAATTAGTATTTAAGTAATAATCTAATTGTCAACAACCATTTCCTTTTGATTTGCCAAATTTAACTTAAAAATTTGATCTCCATAACATTATTTATATAAAAATGCGAGAGGGACTAGATTCCAAACGTATACAATTATATCAACTGATTATTAAATGGAGATGGATTGTCTACCCTCCCCTCCCCATACCCTCCCTCATGCCCTCTTGTTTTGTGCGGTCACGATTAAGCCACGTCAACATTTGTTTTTTGTCTTATTATTTTTATAAAAAAATTAATATAAAATATTGACGTGACTTAACCGTGATTGCACAAAACAAGAGGATATAAGAATGGTATAAAAAGGGAAGGGCAAACACTCCATCTCCTTACTAAATTCTCAAGCTACCAAACCAAAACAAATGAATGACAGATATTGATAGCTTGGAATTTAGGAGATGGCAGTATTATCTCCAAGAAAAATGGAAATAAAATAGAATCTCCTATCGTTTTTGTTTTAATTTTAGTGGCGATGAGATTATTTGTCATGTGGATGGTTCACGTGGCCAACCCAAAACCTCCCTACAATGGTGGTACATTAAGCATTAAACTAAGTAAACAATTATGGAAAGAAAAAAAAAATTAAAAAAAAAATGTCTCCTTTGATTTTTTTTTTTTTTTTTTTTTTTGGTTTTGGGGGGGGGGGGGGGGGGGGGGGGTGTTGGGTTGTGGTGGTTTTACTTCATTGCATCCGATCAAGCTTGATATATTCTCCATCAAGTTTATCTTTCTAACAAAAGTTTATTGTTTACTTTGTAGGTAACACTGTTATCAAAGTGTATAACAATGTTATATAACATTTTTATTGAATTAATGATCTTCAGTTTGGACCATCTGTCCGTACATTATTCTACCTAACTAGTATTTTAATTGAGAGTTAAATAATATACCAATAATTTTGCTAAAAAAATAATAATATACCAATAAGTCTTTTTATTATACCCAATCTAGCCCTATTGTTTTTATAAACTAAAATAAAATAAAAATAGTGGCATTTCCTAGGTTTTTTTTTTTTTTAAATGAATCGTCGATGACACACCCCGATCCGGAATGTCCACTAGGGCCCCGAATCGAGGCGTGCTGGCCGACACCTGTATAATTTCCCCAGAAACAAAATTGTGAGGGTGTGGTAGGAGCCTAAAGCGGACAATATCGTGTTAGGGTGGAGTCGGGCCCGGGATGTGGTGGGGGCTCGGGTCGGGATGTGACAGTTCATTTCACAGTTTCTAGGAAAAGACATAAAAATTATTTCTCATGAATTTCTTTTCGTATACCAAAATGCAGCCTTAGGGTTCCCCAGGAGAGAAAATATATCGATAAAGAGGAGTGAGAATTGAGAGTTTATTTGTAGAGTAATTGGATAACCCTCTATTCTCTTCAACCCACTGCATATCGGTTAAGCCCTCCATTCTCCTCTTAGTGTAGAAAGATAGAATATTGTTTATAATAATAATAATAATAAAACTCATTAAAAGACTCAATGAAGGACTCACACTTCTCACTAAAAGATGAAAAATTCAAATCTTGGGTTTTATTCTAAATTTAAGGAGAGATTCGACTGTAAATTAGGATCCGTTTGATAACCATTTTGTTTTTAAATTATATTTTTCTACTTAACTTATGGGGAAAGTATGTGGAAGAAAAGAGTGAGGAAGAAGGTTGGTGCAAAGCAAGGAATGAAATAAAAAGGAAAGAATAAAAACAAAATATTTAAAATGAAAACAATTTTAAAATGTTTTTTAGTTTCTAATTTTTAACTTTCATTTTGTGTCCTTTTTTTTTTATACATTCTTCTACGTCTTTCTCACTACTCTTCTTTCTGTTCTATATCCTTTTGATTTTTCACACAATAACATAAACACTAAATACGGAGAAATGAAATATTCATGGAAAAAAACCCTAGTTATCCTTTTTTGTTTCGTTCGAAAAACCCTAGTTATCCAAACTTGCAAACTCCATATGTAGAGTACGCATTCGTGTGGAACTAGGGCATGTTCAGGCGCGTGCATGAAGTTATGAAATTGCGTGCAATAATGGGAGCACAGTCAATACAGATGATGACCGAAGCCCATGTTACCATAGGATAATGAGAAGCCAATAAACAAGTAATACTAGAGAAGGCAAAGGCATGCCTACATCAAAATCCAAATCCAAATCCGCACCACATATTTTATCTCATATATATCAAGATCATATGTAGCTGAAGCTGCCTTGGGATTTATTTAATTTTTAAATGCTTGGGACAGCTATGTTTTTGGCCCTTCATCTTTTTGCTGAAAGTGATGTGTGCCTAGTTTCCCTTTCCATCATCTCTAATCTCTATGGGTTTTTATTTTGTTGTTGCACGATCGTTCAAATTAACATTGGATTTCTCTGTTTGCATCAATCTTTTGAAAAAGTAAAATTCCAAATCTTTAAACCTCACTATCTATTTGTTAATTACTTCTTAAGGAATGAATAAAACTTGATTATTTTATTTTTATTTTCTTAATATATATCGACAGGCTCACGATAAGTGGAGAATTGTTGATGCTCACAGCCTCTTTTTATGTGTTGCACTCGATCGACCATATTATTTTTGTGCATTAAGTACATACAAAGATTAACAAAGCATAAAAATGGTTGAAAATCGTTGCCCTAAGCAGAGATGCCAATGGTTAATTACTTGTATGCATGTTTGGCTTATGCATAAACATTATAGATTTGGTCCTTAATCTTCACATGCACATAACTGAAAATTACCCATGAGCAGTAAAGTGCATGGATATGGCTTTTTCTATTTTATAAATGTTGAAAACTGAAATAGAAAGGAACGAAGTTACTCGAAAAATGTAGAAGCCTTGAGTGGTAAATGATTCTTGGGATGAGTCGCGGACTAAGTCGCTCTATTTAAGATGTTTCACAGCTCTGCCCAAAGTGTGCAAGCAGTTTCACAAACACCACGTTGTCCCTAGGATAAAACAGCCCAGAACCTTCTTCTTCTGATAAGATTCTTCCTTGCACACACCGGAAGAACTTTCAAACTTACACCTTTCCAATATATTGCTTTTTAAATCAATATATGTAAAACTTTTTTTTTTCTCTTATCTATTTATTCTTACCATGCTTCTAACTAATACACACACACACACACACACACACATATATATATATATAAAGAAATAGACGTTGGAGGGTGTGAAACCGTAAGAAATCAAGGGACTTTATGGGAATGCAAAACCGTAGGGAATCAAGAGAGTTTATGGGGGTGCAAAACGGTCTGCGATCAAAGGAGTTATTAGTGGTGCACTGATGTAGGCAATCAAAACAGACAAAAGATAAAAACCACAGTGGAACAATCAAAACGTAATTTAAATTCAAACCGGAAATAAAACAAAACGGTTTGATTGCATAACTCCTTGAGCCAAAATCAATTGACTTTTAATATTGGTTGTCACATCCCGACTCGGGGTGGATCACTTTCCGGGCCCGACTTCACCACCGTAGCACGATATTGTCCGCTTTGGGCGTACCATTCCCTCACGGTTTTGTTTTTGGGAACCCACGAGCAACTTCCCAGTGGGTCACCCATCATGGGATTGCTCAAGCCCTCTTCTCGCTTAACTTCGGAGTTCCTATGGAACCCGAAGCCAGTGAGCTCCCAAAAGACCTCGTGCTAAGTAGGGATGAGATATACATTTAAGGATCACTTCCCTGGACGATGTGGGATGTCACATAAATATATTTAAATATTTAAATAAAAACATATTTACTTCAACAATAAAGACACAAATTAGATTCTTTTCTCTATTATTTCCTAAGTACTTCAAGAACCCAAATTAATAATGAATTTGGAACTATAGTAGGTGGTTTAATCTAGTTTATGATCCCAGACACTATGCATTAATTCAGATGCAACCTTAACCCAAGATCGGATCATGGCTAGCTGTCAAAAGACTCAAAACCTGAATAATTAAATAGAATTGGTGTCCACATTATTAAAAAGAAAATTTTAAAAACTTTTTCCTTCCTCTTTTTATGGAAAAATAGTTTATGTGGTATGATATTCAGATATTGTTATCTGCACATGAACTATAAGGGGTTGGTTGTGATTACATTTGTTGAACAGTTAGTAACCTTCAATTGTCACACAATAACAATATCTATCAAGTAAAACTCGATGAAGATGATTCACTTGTTGAGGAATTAAAAAACAATTATAGAACTCCAACACCTGCATTTTTGTACTATCATAAAAACTCGAATGCAACCCTGGACTAGTTGTTTTTTGGTTCGGAGATAATAATCAAACATGGATCGAATTATTTGAACAAAGGGAAAAAAAATTATATTAAGATTGGTGCTGTTCTGGGAAAGAAGCACCAGCTTTTGATCCATCAATATATTTTATACAAATCTTTGGTGTTCTGTGAGACTTTGTCTGGAATATCTTGTTCACTGGCGTACCTTGGCCCATGTAATAGGATTTTCATATGGTTTTTATCATATATGACTCTTCTCTGGACCCCACAAATTTGATATGCTTCCATGTTACAATTCAAATAGAGAACAATTATTAGCACTTCAAAAATCTCATTTGTCGCTTCTTACAAGTGTATTTTTCTTTTTAAATATAGAAAGTTTAGAGTGCCAAATAAGATTTTTAGAGTGACAATAACAATTCCCTTGAAATATATATGAACGTCAAATACATAATCAAACAATACTATGTATGAATAATATTTAACAAAAATTTAACTCTCTCTCTCTCTCTCTCTCTCTCTCTCTCTGTATACCTTCTTTTGCCATGCCTCCTAACTTCACAACCTGTCAATCCTGAATTATTAACATGACCAAGAACATGATTAAGGATTGTTTAATTTAGTGAGAGGAGTGAGGAAGGGTGAGGTTTATTGCTTTGTTGTTTCTCTAAATCTAGCGGGGAGCTTGGAAATTAATATTGGCCTGCCTTGCCCTGCCAAAGAGATTTGCTGGTGTAGAGGTGTCCAAGAATCTTCACCCAATTCACACAGGAGGAGGGGGAGGGCTTAACTATTGCTAGCTGCACTCCTTAGATTGCTCTCTTCACTCAACTCCGATTAGTATGGATGATCAAATGACTGATGATATTGATGCATGCTTATCTTAATTCTCTACTAATTGGGTTGTTTTGGCTTACCAGTATCATAGTACGATTGGCATGAAGAAGCAAACCTTTCAATGATACTCACACTAGACGACCTCCACTTCTGCTCTTTCTTTTTCAGGTACTAAATATAACTCAACTATGTATGCTTAGCAAGCCTAGATGTTGATGCTCTTGCTTTTCATTTTCTTCTTTTTAAAATTATCCAATTTTGGAAGTTTTGGTCTTCTGGGAAATCATAATTCTTGAAATTTAATAGTTGGTTTCGAGTATCAGTACAGATATAGTCTCTATATCTATATATGCCAAATCAGATAAAGGTGAAAGAGATCCTTTTTTATTTTCCATACAAATTCAACAGTTCTTAATTGTAAATTGCAATAGATCCTTTTTAGTTTCTATTTCATGCAATATTTACCTTGGTTTTGTTTATGCTGTCAAAATCTTGTTATCTGATTACATACTACTGTAGATTTAGCATATATATAGAGTCTTTAGCTTCAAAAGAAACAGGAAGAGGTGGGCACTTGTGGAGAGCAAATTCACAAAAATGAAGGCTACTGATGACACCAGCAGAAATATTGTACTAACAAAGAAAAAATAGAGTAGACAACCCACATTCCATATTAGGTCTCACTATTTGCCGGCACCCCACCTTTCCTTTTTCATCCTTTCTGTGTCTGGTAACTTTCGGATTACGCACTTTCGGAGCCGCTGTGACAATTCTGGGCCATTCTTTTGTGTTCATCCTTCATCCAACACCTTAAACTGTCCCTTTCATGATATATTGTTTCATGTAGGGAACTAGAGTCCTATTCCCAAAATGATACTTGAATTTGGACAACAAAAAGGGGGACATGGATCTATGCATTCTAATCCTAGGGATTCACCAATCCAAGCCATTGAAATTTGATCCAACGACTAAAGTTACTATAACTTTTAAAGTGAGCCTCTGTTTGTAATATTTGGATCAAATTTCAATGGTCCGGATTGATGGATCCCTAAGATTAGTGGATCCGGAGATCCATGTTCCAAATATAGTATATAAAGCCATCTGTCAGTGAATTTTGAGAGATAGATTTCCACTACCTTGATGGGTTAGATTGGCTCACTTGCATGTGGGATTGAGGATAATTCAAAAATAAAATAATCACACCAATTCAATTATTCCTTGGTATTCAGATGTGGTAGGATAATTGTAGACCTGGTGTCCAACTAGACTGTGTTTCCACCATCAGTCAGTGGGTTTGTACATCACACCAACTCCACTCAAGTCCGAAAAAGTACTTTTTTTTTTCTTTCTAAATTTTGATTTTTTACTGTTCATTACACTCGAACTTTAATCCTATAAGAACTGTTTGGAAAAAAAAGAATTACTGTGGCAGATCTCATAATACAATAGCAACAGTTCTGTGTGTTTCCTCAAAATATACGTTTCTCTGTAGTTTCCAACATTTTTTAACTGGTATATTACTTCAGGAATGGGAACAAAAATTGAATATATGATCAATATATTAGGAAGCTCACAAAATAGCAGCAGCTTAAAGGTGCATCGGGTGGATGACTGGGACTATTTTCAGAAAACTGGGCTGAAGGAGAAGTATCAGAAGGCTAGAGTTGAGGACGCACTTTGGAACTTGACGGACAAGATGCTTGACAAGCACAGCATGGATACCATCAAGAAGACAATGCAGATGCATGAATCTACCTTTAAACACCAGGTATGATCAACTTTAATGCATGTATGAGCTCGAATTGTAGTCGATCATGTTCCATGAAGCATGAGTTCTTTTGGTTTCATGGAAATCCACTATATTCAGCTTGGGGAATTTGATTTTGTAGCTAGTCAGTCACCAACATCCAACAATACCTTTCTGGATAAGCAAACCGGTCAAAATACTCCAAGAAAAAAAATTTAATTACAGCCTTTTTGCCTATTAGATCCTAAGTCTTATACTTGTCTGATCAGATCCTAAGTCCTAACCAAAAACCAAAATTGCAGATTCAAGAGCTACACCGTCTGTACAGTGTACAAAAGATGCTAATGGAAGAACTGAAGAAAGAGATTAAACAAAATAGACTTTGGGGTCCAATAACTAGTAGTGCAGATCACATTAACCAATCCCAGTTGATTAACTGGCAGCACTCGATAACTCAAACTTCTTCTGGATATAATTTCCACCTTCAGAGATTGAGGGATGATCCAAACTCTAGAGAGCGCAGTGGAAGTTGCTCAGGAGACATTCAGAGAGTGTCAAGGGGATTTGACCTTGAATGGCCCGCCGAGGAAGACATCTCAACAAGATTCAGTACAATTGACCAAGAACAAGCAGGACCAAGCTCTCACATGTCCCTCAAAAGTATAAGTGCAGCTGGTTGTGATGAAGATAGTGAAGTGGAGCTTTCATTAAGCATCGGAAGTAACAAGAACGGGAAGAGATCGAAACCTTACCAGCCTCAGTTAGGATGTTCAGAACTGATCCAGAAAGCAAAAGAACTCGATATGCCGGCCTCATTCAAATCAGATAGAGGAGGAGATTGCAGTTATCCGACAACTCCCATGAGCAGCTCTAGTGCAACATGTGATCAAGAAAGAAAGCAGCCACGTTGGCTCGTCCATGGTTTAAAGCTCAAATAGAACTAATACTTCAGCCTTCGTGGATGTTTCTTCGAAAATCTACATGCTGTTCATTAGTGAAATTCTAATAAAAGTTGTCACTTTAATAACTAGACAATCGAGAAACTATTGTCATCATGCATAACATTGGTATATATAAGAAATTTTCGAACGTTGGTTGCTCCATATTTCAGTGCATTGGTTCATTATTTTCGTTGGCATTTGAGTGAATTTGAAGTTTTAATTTGAAGCGTAAGAAAGTACGTGATCATTATGACTAACTCATGCAAGAACTATTGAAAGTTTACTGTAGTTATTTTCGAAAGAGATGCATCACAGATAAGACAACAAGAAAATTGTAAATTACAATGGTTAAATACTATTGCACAAAGACTCTTGCAATCTCAATTTTCGGTAAATACATGGACAAATTAAGAGTACGTTGAACTCAAATTTGTCACCAGGTATTTGTCGATTGCTAATGCATTGCTTTGTTGTTGCTCTTATAGTTCCTTATCCATCATAAGATTCATAACCTCTACATCCACCAAAAGACCGAGACAGGGAAGAAACTATATAAAAGCATGGTAGTACTGTTTGGACTACCAAATCACATTTTTATTTGAATTCCTCGTCTTAAACTGGCTCCTTGGCCCCATTAACCATTCTTCTAATGAGAATCATAGGAGCGTAGTTGCCTATACTATTTCTTTGGAACCATTCGATACTGGCACCCCAATGACATGAAACATGAAACATGTGTTGCACATGTTTTTATTTTCATCTATAAAATTAAATAATAGAGGGCGTGCTTGGCCAAAACTAGCGGATGGTTGCAGGTACATAATTTCTCTGTGGGAAACTCTTTTGAAACCAATATATTGTACACCATCCGTCCATTAGATAGTGAGAGTATCTCATATTGTTCATTGGTTGTCTTATTCTTTTTTCCTGATATGGCTGCATTTTGGAATTCCTCTTTAGCATTTTCAATACCACAAAAATGATCTTCTTTGATATATGGTATGATTGAATTACACATAGTGCACGCAGTCTCAACCTTTCGCGCTGCCGTCCTAATCCGTCTTTCGGTTTTCAACTTCAAGCCGGATAGTCACCATTTAAAATATTAGGGTGCCGCAGGCCAAAGTGTTTTGCTTTGTTGTGCTTCCTCCAATCCTTCCTGTAACTCTTGAAAACAAAAAGAACAAGAAGATTTAATGTTGTTAGCAAATGCCACTGCAAGCTAGCTCGTATGCGTCCAACTGCAAAATTCCAACCTAGTCATTTCCTTGAAAACAATTAAGCTCCACAACCTCGTGTACTTCTATAACAATTCCAAAAATATGTTACTTCCTTGGTCACATCTATCTATATCTCAGGCCTATTCTATCCAAGTTTATAGTGAAACTGATCGTAATACTATCCCTTTATGATTGTATTAATTGTTAGGCGAGGAATCCTATCCAATTTACTAGAAATAAAGGCACCAGACATGAGGAATAACACACACATAATTCTCCAAGCCCTTCTCCGTCACTCTTTGCCGCACCCTCTCTCTCCGTTCAATAAAATAGGCAACACCATTACCACTTACTAGGTAGTAACCTTGATTTTCATCTTTTTGAAAATTTAATTATATAACAAATATTCTAAAATGATTTTCCAACTTAAATGTTGTTCCTTCCAAATGCAAATATAGTATAATGGCACAAGTAAGGGTGTCGAACCACATGGACTAATTGGACCCCTATAAATTACTAGCTTTGAAAAATTCCTAACTAAACAATGAAAGTAATAGATTGAATGTAGTTTTTGTGCTGTAAACGAAAATAACTTGAAACGCAAGAACAATGTAACAACAAATGATATGTTGATTGAGAAACAATGAGGATGGGACTAGAGATTTCACGTCCCCATTACAAAACCAATTCCATGTTTATAAGGTATTAAGCCATATTCAATTACCAACCTGTTTACAGAGTTCGTTTTACATATATATGTATGATCAGCCATATGATGTGTGATTTGATCAAACTCTCCTAATCAACACCTAATTGGGATATGCAACTTTGGTTCCAAATTGAGAGACAATAGCATGCAAGAAAACGTCAAAGAACCAAAGAAAATACACAGCAAGATGTTTGCATAGCATTCTCCTCATTCATTCATATATCCACCAAGATTAAGAATAATGTATACTATAACATTGATCAAATAATCTGTAAGCAACCCTAATGGTAATCAATCATTAAAATTAACAAAAAAAAATTAACAATAGATTCAGTGAATGAAACAACAGACAGATTGATGAATTGAATACTTTAACTTAAAAACATGGACCAATTTTGCAAGGCTACATCGAAATCCCTAGTTATGAATTTAGTTACACATCATGTTTATAGAGATTAAATTGGAAATACACAACATGAGTGAAAATAAATTAAGGAGGGGAAAATTAAGGAGGGGAAACTCTTGAAGCAATTCTGATGTTGAACTTCTTTAAGAACAATGAATCTTCGGTAATGGCGGGAGTGTATGGAACAACTAGCGTTTTGAGTGTGGGTGAAAAGAGAGAAAAATAGTGGCTAAAGGACAAGTTTTTATGAGGTTAAAAAGGCTGTTACAGAATGCCAAGACATCCCAATAATTGAGCATTTACTTTACACATTTTTTTTCTGTTATTGATCTTCTAAAGGGTCATGTTCATCACCATCTTCAATTTTCCACTTGTAATTCTCTCTCTACATCAACATCCTTATTCAATTCTCCACTTTTAGTACCCTTTTGCCTCATTTGCCTTCAAATGGACTCTAAAACATGATTAACTACACACTAACCCAATAGAGGGTAATACATAACTAGTTTAACTCAAACATATCACAAAGAGACTAAGAATATATGTATGAAATATGTAAGTTATCAATAAACAAAAAAAAATAGAAAAAAATTAGAAGAAAATAAATGTGGCACGGTCGTTAATGTGTGCTAAGGGCAAGTTTATACTAATGGGAAGCAAGAGAGTTTGAACATGGACACAATAGATTGAAAAGTAGGGCCCTAACAACAGGATAGTCCGCTACTTGCTAAACTAGACAAAATTGAGTAGGGAGACCAAATAGGTAAAGTCCTGTTTTATTTTCTTTCCATAACCCACTAATCATAGTTGGATGAGTTTGATTTGATCTATCTACTACTTAATTCTTAAAATGTAAACTCATCTAACAATGATTTGCAGAGTAGTGAGCATTTTCACCACTTTAGAATGATGAGTAGAAGTACTATCTGACTGTTATCTTATATCCATGTCGTATTTATCCACGAAAAATCTATACTATTATTTAAGAGAAGTATGCTCGCATTTTATTTAAACAAAACGATACGTACGGCTTGACTTTTTTACTCATGTTGAACTAGGCAATATTAACCAGATTGATGGAGTAGGGCAAATAGACAGGCAATATTTGCCTACTCAGTTGCATACACAGTTAAATCAAAGCTTTTGTGTATGTGACTCATCAAAACGGGTTTGATTAAGGTGGATACTTTTGACCGGCAAGCCGACTCGCTACGCAGCCGATGTCCAGTCTACCATGGGGCGAACGGAAATTCTAATACCACTCGGAAATTCTTCACAAGAATTTTGACTAAAAAAGGCCATTTTCCTGACAATCATACGTTCAAATTTCATCTCGCTTTTTCCGTGGATCACGAGTAATATATAAATCGAATGTAAAACGAAAATATCATTTACTTTCAACCCATGTAAGAGATATCTTTTGATAGAAACATGTCGACCATTTTCACTCGAGGTAATTTCCTTCCACCAAATTCGACTTTAAAAACATATTATCTTGAGTCATGTACTCATGATTCGATCATTTCACCCCACACACTAAACTTCTCCAGGTGAAAATAATGAGCAGAATTTGTTGTCCCGACCGATGTACATATGCAACAACATACCTGCAGAATAAAAGGTACACACCAGAGACCATTACCAACTTAGTTATGATCATCCCAATAACACAAACGGTACATTAGCGTTTTCTTCAATTCACATATCCATGAAACCATACCCCTCTGTATTCCCGAATCCTCAAAAATCTCTTCTGAGAATATGAGAGGTTGATTGAACTGAAACCTGAACTACCCTTCTCTCTACCACCATAACCCGTAAACCAAATTACATTGCAAAAACAAATGATGCATGAAATCCCTTTCCCTTTAGTTACTAACATACTTCAGCAGAGAGAAAAACACAAGCACATACAATTAATTCATTGTGTGTGAAATAAATAAAAGTGCTAAAAACATTTCGGGTAGGCTTAGCCAATTTCATGAAAGGTGGAAAAGTGCCAACGAGCTAACATTCAAAATCGTTACTGTTTGTTACCAATCAGTAAGTATGAATTCATTCTAATGCTTATGCTTTAACTTTTCAAGGAAGGCCTACTTGATGCATCAGACAATAGCGATGGAGTCAAAGGCCAGCAACAAATGTGTGATCAGATATTCAGCAGTTTTAACTCTCGGGGAAAGTACCTGTACAAAATATAGGCCAGCATGATGGACCTTTCAGATTCCCTGGAGAACCTTTCGAGGATCGAGTTGTCCACTGCAGTAACTGGAAGGAACAGCTGAAAGCTCCTGCCTTCCTCTCCACTCCTCTCCAGGTTTCAATGTTATAGGTTTCTCAATAGCAGCGGCCTCCACACACAGCATATGCTTGTATTCATCATCTCCAAAATCAGTCAAAGCCTTCGCCTTCTTATCCCAGGGATTCCATACAACTGAATCGGAAAACAGAAAACTAATCACTACAGTACAAAACACAATTCCAACGAACACTATGAGAGCAGGTATTTGACATTATAATTCTTCAATGTCAACTTGTAAATTAATCAAATCGGAGAATAATATTTTAAAAGCACGAAGAAAGAACAAGAGTTCTCTCCACTAATCCTAGTTATATCATGAGTCTTGATACGGCAATTCAATCCGTTGTGTTGTTAGTTATGTTAAGCCACAATACGCTTCAGTCAGGACTCTAGAAATTTTGAAAATAAAGAAGATAAATTCAGGCAGCAATAACTTCATTATGAATGACTGAACATGTTAATTCTAACCGGCATCTGGAAGACCATCTTTGCGTATTACAAATGTTCTCTTCTTCTCATGATCCAGAATGGCAATCTTTGTGGGAGTGCTGAGATATATCTTGTCCACCTAATTATTATTAGGAAAATAAAGTGAAAAGAAATGAACAAAATAAATAAATGCAACAAATTAAGAATGAATAGCAACATAAGCTTACCTCTGACTCAAATGTTATAGCATCGCCTTGTTCAGTGCAACGTTCCCTGTTCTGAGTGTTGTCAAGATAATCCAATGTTTCCAATCCTTCTACACGAACTTCGCTGAACACAGGCACAATGAAAAATTCAAAATTTCAATACCATCCAGAACTGTTGCTTTCTTTCAATTGTATGTTACATGATATGGCATTAAAATTGAGGACAAGCACATGATGAAGTAATTTTTTTCACATGGATGCGACCTAGTACATAACTATAAGTAATTAACCATTTAGTAAAAAAAGGCAGCACAGACAGCCTTAGACAGATGAGACGTTTAAGCCTGTCATACTCTGGTGACTACTGAAGTGAAGGAAAAACTGTTCCCAAGGGGTAACAATTTCCAACCCCTACAAAATTGATACCCACACTGCTAGTATGCTTACATATTCAATAGTATTTAAAGCAGGAAACAAGACACAAATCTTCCAATTTTAGAGTCCCTTTACATGTTTGGTTCACTTGGTGGCTAAATAAATATGCCAACTAACAATAAATATCATTTCTAGCATCGATCAAGTGGATGAATAACCTGATATCTGAAACAGAGAAGTAAGTGTGATATGCGAATGTGAATGTGAACGGCTTCCCATCGGTGTTAGTATTCCTGATGCGAGATATCAACGTCAGATCTCCTCCGGGTCCCAAAGCTACCCGCAGTCGGAACTCATAACTTCAGTTGAACATGAAATCAAGTAAAAGAAACCTTATAAAGTTGAAGCAACAACAGAAGATTATGTAGATTCCAAATAGAATCTTCCTCCAATAGCTTAAAAAATAATTTATCAACAATTATTCCCAGTATTTACCTGTGAGGCCAGGTCTTCATATCTTCCTCGGTAGGCTTAAGGATCAAGTCAACAGAAACTTTATTGGGGCTATTTGTTGGGAAAGGAGATGGATCGGTGTCGATGCTCCAAACTCTGTTTCTAGCAAATCCATGAGCATCAAGAGAACCAAGATTGGAAAACTGCATAAATAAGGTACAAGTTCCCTTCATGAGGATGAACAATAAAATAAAGCAAGATCGACAGTCAGAAAGGAATGCATACTTGCGGAAAGCATAATGGGATTCCCCCACGAATTGCTTTTGGAGGCTTAAATATAGCCTGCAGAAGAAAAAAGAAATTACACACTTCAGATGATATTTTTTGGATGAATAAAGGGCAAAAATAAAAGGAGGAAGAAATGTGCCACGAAATCAGTCCCCTTGCCATTGTGAAATGCATGTAAGTAAATAAGGTGATATCCCTTTCTGCAAATATTGATAGCAAAATCCATTTAAACAGCATAATATGATATGAAATAAAAAAAAAAATCCGGGTGGGGAACAGCGATGGGAATGAGGACGGGTATGGGGCAGGGACCTCAGTCTGCATCCCCATACGCTAACCTGATTTGGAAGAAAAAAGATTGCCGTCCCCAACCCCATGCCTTGCCCATTCTTTGTGGGTCCCTGAGAGAACTGAGCGTCACAGGGAAAACTGCCATCCCTAGTCGTCTCACATTTCATGGCAGGAATTGAAAACAGTGTTGCAAGACTTCCAAAAACCTATAATCAACATCCTTATATCCTCCCGGGAGTGCACACCATCCAGTAAAGCAACTGACCAAATCCTAGAGACTGCCTAAACTAAAAGAATAAGAAGTAAACTGAGTTGGTACGCAAAAATTTGGACGACATAACTTTATTACGGTGTATGTCAACACCGCTCACTCCACATAATGCAGTACCACAATGCCAACATGCACTGATATCCTTTCACATGTTTGTTACTACAATACAATAAGCGTCGATCCGTTTAATGCATACATAACACATTAGCACTTGTTCATCCAAATAATTAGATTAGGAACTCTGATTAATACAAAGCTTAAAGCATTTTCAAAATTAAGAGCAAAAGAAGTATGTCAAAGAATCCCCATTGAAGATATTACACAGCATTGTACAATTCAAAAGAAAGCAAAAAAATAAATGGAAATTTCTCCAGTGATGTTCACTAGAAAAATCAAGAGAATTTACAGCTAGAAAAACAAAATAATAAAAGTATTGACATAAATAGCTGCATAGCACCTTACTGCTAACAAATAGCAATTCCTCTCCATGATCATTCTTCCATGAAGTTACATGAGCCCCGTACAGATACACCTGAAAAGCCCAAGAACAAATAATTATAAGGCACAGAAATTGAAAGTCCACTATAATCATCCTTGGGAATATGCTTCTGCAGCCTGATTATATTCTAAAACGTATCAACCCCTAATGGTAAAACATTACTTTTGACGACTACTAAAAACTAAACAAAACAAAGAAAGAAAGTGAAACCATGCAGACCAAAATAATTCAGGGTGCAGTACGAATGAATATATTAGCGTTTAAATCTAGCAAGAATAGTCAAACTAAGCAAGATGAGGCGGTAAATAAAAAATGGAGCATTAGCATGTACTCATCGAATTTTATCCAAATTCAAGTGTCATCAAGGAAGAGCAGTGAACCAAATTGGCATTCTACATAGGCAATAAACAGCGAGCTATTTTCTCATGGGAAACCCAGAGGAATTAAACATCATTGGATATATCACCACAAGTAGACGGTTGCCCAGAAATATTAATAAACTATCACATTTATCAGATTAATTAACAAACTTTACGTATGAAATCACATTTAGATACTTGTCCGCGTGAACAGGCAAAATCACAATTTTTTTTTTTTTTTTTCAAAAAAAAAATTTGAGTATTTCTTTAACAACAACAACAACAAAGCCTTATCTCACTAAGTAGGGTCGGCTGTATGAATCCTAGAACGCCATTGCGATCGGTTTCGTGTCACGTCTTCCGTTAGATCAAGTACTTCAAGTCTTTTCTTAGAGTCGCTTTCCAAGTATTCTTAGGTCTTCCTCTACCCCTTCGGTCCTAAACCTCTATCTCATAATTGCATCTTCTAACCGGAGCATCTGTACGCCTTCGTTTCACATGTCCAAATCACCTTAACCGGTTTTCTCTCATCTTTCCTTCAATTTTGTCTACTCCTACTTTACCTCGAATATCCTCATTCCTAAACCTATCCTTTCTCGTGTGCCCACACATCCAACAAAGCATTCTCATCTCTGCTACACTAATTTTATGTATGTGTAGATGCTTCACCGCCCAACATTTTGTGCCATAAAGCATTCTTGGCCTTATTGCAGTCCTATAAAAATTTCCCTTGAGCTTTAGTGGCATACAACCATCACACAACACACCCAATGCACTCTTCCACTTCTTCCATCCAGCTTGCTTGTATTCTATGGTTGAGGTCTCCATCCAACTCTCTGTTCTTTTGCAAGATAGATCCTAGGTAGTGAAAGCGATCGCTCTTTGGTACTTCCTGATCTCCAATCTTCACCCGTAACTCATTTGAACCTCCGTTCACATTGAACTTGCACTCCATATACTCCTCTCCAACACTTCTCTCCAAAGGTTAAGCTTCGCGTATACTCCTTCCTGTTTCATCTATCAACACTATATCATCTGCGAAAAATATACATCAAGGAATATCATCTTGCATATCTCCCATTAACTCATCCCTTACCAATGCAAAAAGGTAAGGACTTAAAGATGAGCCTTGGTGTAACCCTACAGTTATGGGAAAGCTTCCGATTTGTCCTTCATGAGTTCTTACGGCAGTCCTTTCGGTTTGTCCTTCATGAGTGTTTCTTTAAGGTAATAAAAATTTTGATTTTATGATAAATCTGATAATTTGCACAAGCATAACACCAGTAACTATCTCACATGTCCTCATTTCAATGTCCTACTTCTTGAGCTAATAGAACTTTGATGTGCATCTCCTTACAAATATCTATTTTAGCAAGGAAAAGCAAAGCTATCATACTGATTCATTTAAAACTTCATGAACTTCCAAACCATTGGAAAGCCCCTAATGGTATTGGTGGACCTACTGTTCCTCGCAAATCAGACTTCAATTATACCCAGAAAGGAAATGATGAGTTCTGTCCTTCAATAATATAATTTTTGTCCAGACCGCAACAAATAGTTTCTAAAATGAACAAACAGTAAAACTAATTGGGAGTAACAAGAAAATAAAACCGCATGACTCGCAGCCCGAAATTCACATCAACATGACGGTACATCCAACAATTAATAGAACCGCAGACACTTCCCAATCCTCCAAAATTGTACAAAAATGGGAAATTACTAAAAAACTTGAAGCCGATACGATGATGAGGCTTACGTTGGTGCAAGGAAATTTCTCAATAACAGACAGATTTCTACACTCGGAAACCATAGAGAAACACATTGTTTGTCCTTAAAACAATTAAGGCCAAGATTAAACTTAGCCTGATAAACACACAAAAGCTGGTAATCAATTATTCAAGAACTTAAACCAAACAGATCGAAGCAAACAATTTAAAAGAAGACAAAATCGGAAAGCAGAGAATCAACAAACCCTAAATTCACCAAACGGCAATAAACAAAAGAAACAAAAAAACAAGGATATCAAAATGAATCGAACAATGTCAGTTCTCAAACAGAAACACGAAGCCGAGCGAGCAAGCAAGCATCAGATCTCGAAGGCGAACAAAAGAGAGAAGGACGTCGTTTCAGAGGAATTACCTCCGCGGAACTGCCTCGTGGATCATGGAGGACGAGCTTGTCGAGGCCATTGACGCCCTTACTGGATTCAACGCCGGGATGAAGGCTTGCGTTAGCATTCGCAACAGCGCCAGCGCCACTGCTAGTATCAATCGATGCATTAATGGCCGCTGCAGCAGAAGCAGCGGTTGGATTCGGAGCCTTGTCGCTGCTCATTTTCTGTGTAAATCGATCGATCTCGTGAATGAGTTATTTCTTGCTGTTGGTGTTGCTTGAGAAACTGAAAGGCAGAGGAGGCTAATATCTGAAATTCAATAGGCCCCAGTGAGAGAGTAGAAGTATGATAGTATCGGCAGACCAACTGTCAAGTTTCTGCCACCAAAATTACGAAACCGGTTTCTCTCTCATGAAACTTCCTATCATCTCTCCTTTTTTTTTCTTTTTTTTTTTTCACCTTCCGTCTTCTTTACGTTGTATAACCATCTTCAAAATATCAAAACTGCCACGTAAATATGTAAATATGTAACAGTAACAAATGACAACAAATTCTCTTCAATTGAGTCTTCATTTTCTTATGTGGCACAGAGTCAATTGATGGCAAATATCAAATTTGTAAATTATTGTTTATGGGTTTATATTATATATAATGAATGTTATTATATTTTTCAAATATTTGATTGGTTGTCTCAATTATTGAACCCCATAAAAGGATAAAAAGATTTATTAAATGACATTATTATTTAACAACTAAAATTGATAAAGAATGCAGAGATTTCTTTTGAGGGAGAAATACTAAACTCAGACCAATGCCCTAGAAGAATGTTTGTTCTCCAAAGAATCAGAATGGTTTAGGAATCAAACGGATTGATCATTTTAACAATACTTGTTTAGCCAAATTAGGTTGGAAATTTTTAACCAACAAAGAAAATTGGTGGGCTGAAATAGTAAGTAAATACTTACGTAAGACCGATTTTTTAAATTCAAAGATTAAACAAAACTGCTCACTTGTTTGAAAAGGCAATCTTTCTAATGGAAACATCATTCATGAGGGAATGAGATGGATTGTGGGTAATGGTGAAGACATACTCTTCTGAACTCATTATTGGGTTTTTCCTTACCCTCTTTTTCATTTAATTCCCGTGAATGATAGGAATAATATTGATTGGAATCTTAAAGTAAGCAATTTTATAGTTCATAATAGTTGGGATAACATTGAATTAGCTACTATAGTTGATGATGACATCGTTAGAAAAATTTGTCGCATTCCCCACCCTTTACAGGAGTCAAGGGACAAGTTAATTAATTTAGGGCTTAACCAATAATGGAAGCTTTTCTATTAAGTCTGCTATTTGGCTACAAAATCGGAACAATCACTCTAGTAATCACCTTACTTTGTTAAAGAAAATGTGGAAGCTAACTATTCCTCCTAAGTAGGCCTGGCAAACGGGTCGTGTCTGTCGTGTTCGTGTCGTTTTCGTGTAACACCTGTTATCTTAACGGGTCGTGTCGTGTCACACCCGTTAAGAAAAAAATATTTTTTTTTACAATTTGCACATACCACACATTGCGACATAAATATTACTTGAAAACATTAAAACATTTCTCGTTCAAGTACTATATCTACACTCGAAAATGAAAGCCTAATAAAAAAAATAATACATACACTACTAATCTATTACAAATATTAAATGTATATAATTATTAATATTATAGTTGATTCATACTTTTATTAAGTATATAAATTCCACTAGTGTAAATATTTTAAATTGAAGATCAAATTCATTCTTTGTATTCATATAGGGTCAAGGAGTGTAGCTGTTAAAATTCATCAAAATCAGAGTTAAAATAACCGTTAAATCTTGATTTTTCGTTTATGACCGTCGAAAAGCTTTGTCCCGTTACTTGATCTCTGAATGTTTTTTTTTTGTGATTTTTTGCTGATGTGATCTCCAAGCATATACAAACAATTTTGACGGTTTGGATCGTTGAAATTAGTTTTGGAGAATTCGTAAAACGATAGATTGACTAACACTTAGAGTTTATTTATACTTTCATTAAGTATAACATAAGATTTTGTGGTATCCACTTGTGTAAATATTTTAAATTGAAGATCGAATTCATTCATTGTATTCATATAGGGTCAAGTAGTGTAGTTATAAAAAATCATCAAAATCGGAGTTAAAATAACCATTAAATCGTGATTTTTCGTTTATAACCGTCGAAAAGCTTTGTCCCGTTAATTGATCTCTGAATGTTTTTTTTTTTGTGATTTTTTGCTGATGTGATCTCCAAGCATATACAAACAATTTTGACGGTTTGGATCGTTGAAATTAGTTTTGGAGAATTCGTAAAACGATAGATTGACTAACACTTAGAGTTTATTTATACTTTCATTAAGTATAACATAAGATTTTGTGGTATCCACTTGTGTAAATATTTTAAATTGAAGATCGAATTCATTCATTGTATTTATATAGGGTCAAGGAGTGTAGTTATAAAAAATCATCAAAATCGGAGTTAAAATAACCGTTAAATCGTGATTTTTCGTTTATAACCGTTGAAAAGCTTTGTCCCGTTACTTGATCTCTGAATGTTTTTTTTTGTGATTTTTTGCTGATGTGATCTCCAAGCATATACAAACAATTTTGACGGTTTGGATCGTTGAAATTAGTTTTGGAGAATTCGTAAAACGATAGATTGACTAACACTTAGAGTTTATTTATACTTTCATTAAGTATAACATAAGATTTTGTGGTATCCACTTGTGTAAATATTTTAAATTGAAGATCGAATTCATTCATTGTATTCATATAGGGTCAAGGAGTGTAGTTATAAAAAATCATCAAAATCGGAGTTAAAATAACCGTTAAATCGTGATTTTTCGTTTATAACCGTTGAAAAACTTTGTCCCGTTACTTGATCTCTGAATGTTTTTTTTTTGTGATTTTTTCGTGATGTGATCTCAAAGCATATACAAACAAGTTTGACGGTTGGGATCGTTGAAATTAGTTTTGGAGAATTCGTATGCCATCAATCAAGTTCCGTGTGTGTGTGTGTATATATATATTTATTAAGTAGATTTAAATCTATTTATTTTGTACGTATAAATTATAATTGACTGGTACACGGAATAGTACATACATCACGTGTCACGTGTGTCATTATAAAAATAGTGAGATATGTCATGACAGTCATGTGTGTGATAAAAAGTTAATAACTTAAAAAAAAAAAAAAATTTCTCACCACTTCTATTAATTTTCATTTTCCCCTCTTTTTTTTGTTTCCTTTTCAACTTTTTCTTATCATTTTCACTTTTCCCTCCAACATCTTTCCCTAATTCCCTCACATTTTTGTTTTATTTTCAACTTTTCTTAACATTTTCATTTTCCCTCCATTTGTTTTTTCAAAAAGAGCGGCAAGTTGGCAAATGCATGATCATGATTCATGCATATTAAATTATTAATTAATATGCATTATAGTTTTTATAAAATTTAATATATATATATATATATATAATTAGTATAGATAGACTTAATATTTTGGGGTATAATTATTATAGTATATATAATAATTATAAATTTTATAGTTAATTTAATATATATATATATATATATTTATTATAATTTTTAGGGGTATAAAATTGTAAAATTAATGTATATAATTATTACAGTATTTTTTTAGGGTTATAAAATTATAAAAATAATATTCTGCTTATCGTGTATCGTGTTTACCCACGTGTATACCCGACCCAACCCGTTATCTTAACAGGTGCTTATCGGGTTACTCGATAAGACCCGATTCGTTATCGTGTCGACCCAAACACCTGTTAATTTCGTGTCGGGTTATCGGGTCGTGTCAGAAATTGCTAGGCCTACTCCTAAGGTTAAAATGTTTGCTTGGCTTATGATTTAGAAAAGATTGCAAACTAGAAAACACTTAAGTCATTTTGTTAAAAACATTGATGAGTTATGTCCGTTATGTAATACAGCTAAAAAAGATTAATGTCATCTCTTTTGTAATTGTGTTTTTGCTACTTAAAGTTTGGAGCTTAAGTTTTGGTGGTTTTAATATAACTTTTGGTAGTTTTAATAATGGTAACATAAGTAGACCTGGCATTTCAAACTTGACCCGTTAAAATGAGTAGGATGAGTGTTTAACGGATCAGGTGGTTAATGGGTCAACCTGTTAAGCACCCGTTAAATAATGAGTCATTTTGGATGAACCCACGAAACCCGTTATTGAGGGTTTTTGTGTAATTTCATTAGTCAATAATGAAACCCCTCACTCTGAGTCTCTGTCTCGCATTGCACTATCGCACTATACGCCGTCACTGAGCTTCTGGTTCTGGTTCCCGTTCTCTCCCTCATCTTCTTCCTCATAAATTACCACTCTCTCCGGTAAGCTCCGATTCACTTCCACCTCTTCTTCCATGGCGATTACTAGGGTTTTTGTGTGATTGGATTGGAGATTTGGGCTTTCTAGGGTTTTATTGTGCTACTCTCTCAATTTCTCTCAATTTCCTTACTTTATTTCTGGATGATCATTAAATTACGTGACTTAATCGGCATATTTTGTGTTTTTTTCTCGTTAATTGGACTGTTTATGCTATCTGGTTAACTGGGTTTCAATGATATATCCCTTTTAATCCTTCTAGAGAGAATACATATTGGAATTAGATTCCGTGCTATTTCATATTCTCAATTCTTGCTGAAATGCAGATTGGAATTAGTTTACTAATTGTAACCATTACTTTTGTTATGCATTGAGGATTAGCTGCCATTGGATATTCGTCTATTTAGCAATTATAATCTTTCAAAAGTCTAAAAAGATTGAATCTTTAAGCCACCCTTGAACTTTTAAGCCACCCATTTCCTGTTATTAAGCACGACTGTATTGATCCCATTTTAATTTTCCTAGCTTAAAGTTGCATTCTTGGAACCTGATATGTTAATTTTTGAGCTAAACTTCAGCAGTTGGGTGCTTTTTTGGGCTGCAATATATATCTTCCAGGTAGTATAAGGTCAAAACTATGGTAGATGGGAGTTAGGCCATTTGGCGCCCACCCCTTGCACCTGAATTAGAATTCCCCTGTTCTTTTAAAGATATTTTCTGTGATGTTTAATAATTAGGATGTAAACAATTTTTTGGTCAGATCTTAACACCGTCTCATGGTATCATCAATTTACTCAACAGTTCTATGTTATTGCATACAAGTTCTTTGTGCATGCTTATTTCGGAATACTCTGGTTGCCCTTCTAAGTTTCTAACAATGAAGGCATTCATGAATATTAAGAGGTATTTGTGTTCTTCTGGTTTGGTGTTTTAGTGTATGAAATGTCAAGCTAATAAATGGGTTCTTTGCTATACCTGCACTGCATAATAATTTCTCAAAGTACCTCTTTCTTGAAGGTCTAAACGGACGTTGCATTGCAATTAATTTTATGCAGTTATGCAGATACAAACTCTGCATTGCCGTTTTCATTTCATTAGAGTCAAAGTAGCTAATGTTCTGCAATTATTACATTGCAGTTAATGTTTGATCTATTAATTTTACCATGGTTTTGCTTATGGAATTGCATAAGACTAGTGAAACATATTCTTGTCCATTTACACAGTTTATTCGTTTATGGTTAGTGCAGATGGATATCGATGAAGAGAACACTGAGGCTATGGAAATATCAACAGTCAATCTAAGTGATACGCAAGGTACAACAAGTGCATCAAGTCCTTCAAAGAGAAAGGCTAAAGGTATACGAGCAGTTAAGATATGTCAAAAGAGATCCCATGTTTGAACTTTGTTTGAAGAATTGCATGTTGGTCCTGATCAAAAACAACATGCGAAGTGTAAAAACTGTGGGATAGTTTACGTATGTGAAAGTAGCTGTGGGATGAAAAACCTTGAATCATGGATTCGTGTAGTAAAAAAACATCACATTGATGTGAAGAAATCTCAAGTTGGATTGCGTTCTCCTTAGTATAACCATATTAGTTTTTTTGAGCTATTGATTGAGGCTATAGTAAAGCATGATTTGCCTTTTAGGTTTGTTGAATATGAGGGCATTAGAACTTTGTTTAAATATATATATCTCATGATATCAAATTGCCATGTAGAAATACCGTTAAGGAACATGTGTTGAGGATGTTTGCAGATGAAAAGATAAGACTTCGAGATTGGTTAAATACAATTGAGGGGAAGAATTTGTTTGACATCTGATCTATGGTCTTTTGCTGCAACTGATGAATATCTCACAATCACAACTCACTTTATTGATAAAGAATGGAAAATGTACAAAAGAATTTTAAATTTTTGTCATATGCCTCCTCCATGTACCCGGGTTGCTTTGTCTGAAAAAACTAATGCCTTATTAGTTGAGTGGGGGATTGAAAATAAACTGTTTTCCATTACTTTGGATAATGCCTCTACAAATGATTGTTTTGTTGAGCTATTGAATAAACAATTAAATTTTAGAGGTTTTCTATTCATAGATGGAAAGTTCTTCCATGTTCGTTGTTGTGCTCACATCCTAAACTTGATACTCCAAGATGGACTAAAGGAAATTGATGGATCAGTGACGAAAGTTGGTGAGTGCATCAAATATATAAAGTGTTTAGAAGGGAGAAAAAAAATAAGTTTTTTGCTTGCGTTGTACAAGTAGGGTTGGCCGGTAGTAAAAGAGGGTTGAGACAAGATGTGCCTACTAGATGGAATTCAACATATACAATGCTTGATAGTGCTATTTTCTATAGTCATGCATTTCTCAATTTGGCACTTGTTGATTCTAATTTTAGTTCATGTCCTTCCTTGGAAAAGTGGGATAAAATAAAGAGGATTTCTAATTTCTTGGGGTATTTTTATGAAGATACTTGCTTATTTTCCAGAACAAATTACCCTACATCAAACTCGTTCTTCCCAAAAGTGTTCAAAGTCCATTATTGTATTCAAGATGCTATGGAAGATTGTGATGATTTCATGAGACAGATGGGGAGTTATATGAAATTGTAGTTTGAAAAATATTGATCAAAGTAGAGTTTGATCCTTGCCATAGCAGTGATTCTTGATCCTCGCTATAGATTGCAATTTGTAGAGTGAGGTTATGACAAGCTTTATGGTAAGGAGTCGAGAGAGTTGAAGGATGTTAGTGGCACATTGTTTGCACTCTTTGCTCGTTACATGAACGAGGTCTCTCATCTTCTTGTATCCAACCCACTTAATCAACCTCATACTCAAATAAAAGTTGGAGACAAACTTTTTGAGATAGTATTTATATTTGTTATTCCTCTTTTTATACTTTTTATTTGCATCTTTATATTGTACGTTGATGCCTTTGTTTCTATTTTATTTTTATATGTAGGAATTTGATAATATTTACCAAGATGGGTCAACTTCAGTTGAAAAAACTGAATTACATCTATGAAGAAAAGAGACTCGATAGAAAACAAGAGTTGGATATTCTTTCATGGTGGAAACTAGAGCAATTTCGTTATCACGTACTTTCTCGTATGGCTTCTGATGTCTTAACAATTCCTATCTCAACTATTGCCTTGGAATCAGCATTTAGTATTAGTGGTAGGGTGCTTGATCAATATCGAAGTTCTTTGTTGCCTGAAATTGTTCAAGCCTTGCTATGTACTAGAGATTGGCTTTTTGGCAAAGAAGGTAAATCTTATATTACTTTGTATTTTTTTTTCCTTATATAATAGGTTATAATTGTTTTCATTTTTTCCTTTTATGTTTAGCTTTAGAGAAAAAGGGTGCTGACTTAGAAGAACTCACTAAAGAAATTTTTGACATGAGCCTTAACGAAAACTCGGGATAATGCTCCAATAGTATTAGTCTTGATTAAGCGTTAACTTGTTCTTTTAAAGATATTTTTTTGTGATGTTTAATGATTAGGATGGATTGTGCAAGATTAATGCTTACATTTATTATGACAAGCTTCTTACTAATCGAAATTTTGCTTGTCAAGGAAATATAGTTCCAATTTAGTCCCTTGCATCATTTTATTACGTCTCTCCTTGCTCTCTAACTAAAGACCTTAAACCATAAAGGTGAATGTTTTGAAGGCAAAAAAGTAGCAGAGGATGCAATGCAAGAAGAAGGTTGGCAAAAAAGCAACAGATGATGCAATGCAAGAAGAAGAAAGAGACCCACTGTAGACTTTGTAGTGAGACATTGATTGAGACTTAAGAAAGAGAATTATTGTGTTTTACTTAAATAATTTCCCGATCTATGTTAAGATTCGGAAACGCATGTAATTGATAGAAAGTCGAATTCCACTATATAAAATGGGATTGTAATTGATTTGGATGATGTTAAAAAAATAAAAATAAAATAAAATAAAAGGTTAACGAGTGAAACGGGTTGAAATGGGTGACCCGATAGCTTAATAGGTTGGGTTCGAATGACTCGTTAAATTAATGGGTCGGGTTGAACCTGACCCAAACCTAGTAAACCCAACCCATTTACAGGTCTAAACATAAGTACTAATGATAATTTTTTTGAGTGGATGGAATCCTTAAGTTCTAATGATAAAGATGGCCTTTCTGATCTTAGTAAAGTAATTCTGAACTGTTGGCAAATATGGATGGAAAGAAATAATTTGGTGTTCAGAAGTGTGCCCCCGGTCCTGACGCGTTGTGTTTTTATCGTCAGTAGTGTTGGTTTGGCTTTTTTCAAGGCTAATGGGAAGTGTGACTCCAATGAGGCTTTACCTATCTCTTCCCTTATTAAATGGCATCATCCTGATTGGTATGATGTGATTAAACTCAATTTTGATGGTTTAGTTTCAAATAATCGTGCTACTGCTGCCTTTGTGCTCCGTAACAATAATTCACAGGTGATTAGGGCAGGGGTTCTTAACCTTGATGGCGCTACTTTTTTGGTAGCAGAAGCGATGAGTTTGCGAGAATGTCTCCAGTATGCTAGGCGCAAGGGTTTCACCAAAGTGATTGTGGAGGGGGACTCTAAACTCATCATTGAAGTTGTGCAGGGTCACTGGGGGATTCCTTGTAGAGACAACTCTATAATCAATGATATTCATATCCTAGCTTTGTCTTTTAGTCATGTTGATTGGAAGTACATTTTCAAGAAGGCAAACTTTGTTGTCGATGCTTTAGCTCACCTCGGTCTCTCCTTCTCGAATCCTCATTATTGGGGTTTTTGTTTACTTGATGTTGCTCTTCCTGCCTTTAATTTTGATTGTATTGGAAACGGTTGTACTAGAGGTTTCGTGCTTTAATGAATTTCTTTGCATAAAAAAAATAAAAATAAAAAGACATTATTATTTAACATATAGGGTGAAGCAAAATATTGTACAAAATGTCAAATTGGCACATAAGCCATCAAATATCATTTTGATATTTAAAATTTGACACCTCCTTTGGTAAGTTGAGATTTTACCATGGGAAGTAGCTCAACTCTTAACAAGTCTTTGTAAGGTGGGACCTTTTTACTTTTATATCTTCAAATGCCTGCTCATGGGTGCAGGATTTTTTGTGACGTGGAGTACGTGTGAAAGGAGAAATCGTGCAAAAACTTATAAAAGGTAGGGCAACTCTACATATTGCTAATTGATTTTATAGTAGAAACTCAAATTTTTTTCATAGTATCAGAGCAGGTTGTCCCACGTGTGAAACTCAATAGCCCTCCATGTCACCTAATTCGTGTTGTCTATGTGTTTGGCTTGAAAATTCACCACATATGAGGGAGCGTGTGATGATGTGAAGGTAAAAGAATTTCACATCGGTGAAAAAAGAAACATTGCAAAGACTTATAAGATGTTGCTCTACTCTTATATTGCCAACTTTCTTCAATTGTAGCTATCTAAATGATTGAAATGTTAATTTGGCTAGCAACTTCAAACAATACTAGAGATTAAGTTAAAATACTTTAATATTAATTTTTCCTAAACTTAATAATCCAAGCCATTTTTCTTCTCTTGAAGCCCATCAACAATGCAATTTTATAATTTTTATTGTTTAGCAAGAATTTAACTCTCTTTTCCCCTGGCTAAATTTAGCTAATTAACATTCACAAAGTTAAGATAGCTAGTCATTTAGGTAAGCCTATTGAAGCTTGGTTTTTTTACATTTTTGTTGAAGTAACCAAAAGGCCTCATTTAGCTAAACTATTGGAGATGCTCTTAAACTGTTACATGATGTTACAATTTGTTCATAATTAATGCGCATATTTCTTAACCTGCGAGGTTTAAGGGGAGAAAGCTCCTCCTTGCTTCTCTCGAGAAACTGTCACTTTCCCCGTCGTCACTCACCACCGGCGACAACATGGCCGGCATGATCTCCCGAAGTCCACCCTCTCTCCCTTTGTTTTGTTTTTCCTGGTCACCATCTCCTCATATCGTCCACCCTCTCTCGGAGCCCTGATCTCAACCCACCAACGTGATTCTCCATCCCCAGCTTTCATCTCCCTTGCTTAGCATCTCAAAAATAAAATAAACAATGGGTTGAGTTTTGGAACCAAATCATTTTAAGGTCTCCCTCTTCAAGTTCATTATTTAAATGGATATGGAAGTCGAGAAAAAGAAAGATAAATGATAATTCATAAATGGGGAGGAGGGGAGGGAAGGAGAAGGGCAAAAATCACACTTTTATTGTCAAACTCAAAACAGGAGCGAATTGGTTTTTACACTCCGCTGTACACACTTTTCCCATCCTCTCATATCAAAACAACCTAAGTACGCATATGCAAGCCCCCTAATTTTCTCTACCAAAATCAATTCCGAACCCCGGTCAAACGAAAAAAAGATTTTCGATTTTTGAATAATAAATTGAAAACTGACTGACCAAATGCAAAGCTCACAACAAACCCGTCACCACAAAGAATACCAAGAACTAACTAACCAAAATGCAAACCTAGACATTCACACCAACTCAAAATGCCGACGAGGGGAAACACAGAAGAAAAAAAATCGTTTGTTTCTGTCCAATCATGAAAACTAGCTTCTTTGGAGCAGCTAAAAATGCACTGATGCTGTCCCTTTCCCTCCTGAGAAATTGTGTTCCCCCACTGTAGGAAGAAAGAAAGCAAAACGTTAATCAGAATGCTTCCTTGGTTAGAATTAAACGAAAATCAAACTGTAGTTTTTGTAAGGAAAGATTATGTACAGTTGGTGGGCAAGCATTCCGACTCATGCAACATAAACTGCAGCAAGCTGAAGAAAATGAAGAGTACGAAGATATTCAAAACAATTGAAGGGCCATTTTAAGCTTGTTCTGTTTCCACTTGGGAAACTTATGGAAAGCATCCTTTGCCATCCCGAAATGCTCCCTGAACTCCTCTGCTGACAAGTAAATCTGCTTGTGCCAAACACACATATATAAGGTTGGAATCGAATATGTATGCTTATGATGCTATAATCATTATATGGAATTCCAGTATGTTACCTCTCGCTTCGTCACATCAATATCTGTAACAGGATCTTGTGATGTTGTTTTAAGGCGTTCATATGGGTAAACTGGGAGGTTCTCATCTTCTGCTTCACCCTCCTTCACATCTTCCTCTATGGTGAGGGATTCTAGTTCACTGCTCACAGAATTCTCCTTGTTATTCGTTTCCTGTTGTTTTGGTTTGGGGGGCTCTGGGCTCACTGCAGCCATGGAAAAGAATGCTTCAAATTAAGTACCTCTTAAGGAACTGAGTGCTTCAATTTTTAGTGTGAAGGAGGGAGCTTAACCAATACTTACCTTTCGGTGATCTTGGTATATTAGATTCTCTTGCTGGTCCTGTTTTCTCGAAGCTAGCAGTGAGTGCTGCTATAGCTGATGATTTTGAAGCCAATTTTGATGAATCTGGAGTCACAGATTTGGGGTACAGCTTTCTGACCATTGGAGGTGGAGTTGAAAGGTTTCGTGCATTAGCATTCTCAAAAGTAGCAGCCAGTGCATTAAAAGCTGGAGATCTACCCCTCACACGAACTCGATCGGGGCTGAAAGACATGCTTCTGGAACGCTGTGATTTATCTGGTACACTAGACCTTCCACCATAAGATACTGGTGCTCTCCGTTTTGGTTTCTAGTTAAGCATCAGATAATTAATCAGGCAATAAATAATATACGTATTAATCTGAAAACAAGATGCGACAAGTTGCATGTGTACAGTCAAAATGTAGTAGTGCCACACTTGCATTAACCACAAAGATCTCAACAATGTGCGAGTATTGATGGTTGACTAATATTATGAACACTAATCTTTCTTTCCTATTTACTTCCTGTGCACTTGGATTACACCTGTTAAATACAACTTTTTACCTATAAAAAAGTAAATTGTGACTAAACTTGCATACAGAAATTTATAACACACAAACACCGTGGCTAGCAACTCCGGCATACACATTTGAGCGTCCTAACCCACCCTAAATAGAACCACCAAATGGGATGGCTCTTACGCAAATACGAGGAGATATGTGGTACTTAGTCAACTTAATTTGGCCTTTCAGGTTGCTCTGGAAAGGTGCTACAGCTATGTTTTGAAGGGATTTTATCAGATCAGATGTCAAGCGCACAAAACTTTACAGACACGGAGAACTTAATGTCCCAAGTTTTACACATTCTTTGAATTTGTGAGACAATCATGGGAGATCGTCAATATTTACTTAGAACTGAAGCCAAACAAAACACCAAAAACCAATACATATTGATATAATATTCTCCATGTAATATCTCACTACAAGATATGGGAGATCGTCCACTGAATTTGGGGTTGTAGTCAATATCTCATAGACTTAATGAAACTTTAAAAAAATTTCGATCAGGTATGCCATAGAAAATTCAAAATAAGTATAGAAGTGAACAAACTCATAAGATTACTCACGATCAACTTCTAATGCAATCAATACTACAAAAGACGGCTTACATCTAGAGTTGGAGTACCCCCATTTTTCAGTATAGTAAGCTTCCTTTGGAAAGAGTTCCCATGCATCTGTACCAAGAACATAAGGACAATCAGATTCTCGAAAAGATCTCCAATTGTGGTGACAACTTGATAATGATTATAGGACTCACAGCAGATATTGCAGAGTCCCAAATGAAGAAGCGTGTGAAGAAAGGTGGCTCACTTCCTTCCATGACAATAAATACTGAAGCTTCACGAGATAATTTTTCCATTAAAAAATCATGCTCAAGAAATTTCTGTCAAAAGTCAAAATTGCCAAGAAATAGTAACATTAGAAAGTCTTAAAGATAGTTCACATAATGACAATTGTTAGCCAATATGAGAAACATAACACTCAGATTAAGTTTCTACTGAAAGTCAATAAAATTTCAAAGTGAGTGACATGTATCTTAAAGGACGGTTGACACAGTTGTACTAATATTACAATCTCAAGTCAGATTACAAAATTATTCAGGTAAATAATCGTGTGGAGCAATATTAGAAGTTTCAGTATATAGATTTAAGAGTTTCTATTTCACGGTGGACAGTGCACATCAGACTGAAGGGAAAAAAGACATTTTGATTTGATATATAAATACTAGCATGTGAACAAAAAGTCGTACCTCCCCAATAGTTAAAGCCTGCATCCTATCCTTGGATTTGACCTGTTGGCCGACCCAAATGAAGATGTCTGAGTGACAATCCAAGATGAATATATCTTCAGTCATCAAATCATCCTGGGTGAAGTTGTATATCTCTACTACCTGCAACAATGACTTCAGTTTAAAGCTGTGTGCAAAGATAAATCCAAAGTAAGGTTCCATAACTTTGATCAGTTGATGCAAGAAATCTCAGTATTTCATGCAAGTTGAATATTTTAATCACCTCATTCTTGAGGTTCATAATCTGTTTAAGCTATGATTTACGGACATAGACAGAACTATCAACTATCATGTGTAGATAAAACCAGGTGTCAGACATGTCAACTCCCAGAAACCTAAACAAAGGGATGAACTGAATATTTTTTTTTTTTGGTTTTTGACTAATGTGTGCAATACACTAAATTCGATAGTATGCGAGCACGAAAGATCGAAAATTAACCATGTTGATTTATCATGCTAGAAATGCAAAACACAACCCTTTATAACTTTATTTTGTTTCGATTACAACCCTTTTTAACTTTTCTCAAGTAACTGAAGCAAAACTTTTTGAAAGTATTAGTATCCCAATGAATGTCTGAAACAGGGGCACAAGAATGTCATGTTCTTAGGTTTCTGAAAAGGCTGCTTTTTAAGAAGCAGTATCAAATCATAAGGTTACGACATAATACAAAAAAATACGTCCATGAAACAATAGCATAAAAAATCGTTCAAAAAATTCCTGTACTTCATAATACATATAACTGAAAAGATCATGCATCTTGCATAGTCTAACATTCATGTTGTGGATTGATGATTCACCTTTATACTATATATTTTACCCTAATCCTAGTATTAATTTATTGATTATTTTGGTGAGATTTTGATACTTTGAATTATATTTCTAATGTAGCACATTCGACTTCCTCTTGAGCATAAAGTAATCAAACGGACGAATTTTGTAGTGATTTCAATCGGAGATGTTCATGAGTCTTTCAAGTTGATTGTATCAAAGTTTCAAATTTTTCTACTCAGCATTTTGACCGTGGCAATGAAATAAAGGCCCAGTGCGCTGTTTTCCCAGATTGACGTTTTTGGATGTTTTGGGTATTTTGGAGGTCAAGATGGCATATTTTGAGGAAAATTCCTTCCAAGAATTTGTTGGGGGACGACTTAAGCTTTCAAAAGAGACCTTTTGGGGACCAATCGGAGTTGATTTGGTCGGTCAAAAGTCTGATTTTCTAAGAAGTCCGAATTTCAGTTCAAATAGGAAACCTTTTATTTGCTAGTTTATTATTTTATTATGTTTCCTAGTTTTATTCTAAGACCTTTTCTAGGTAGAGTTTTATTTTGCATTAGTATAAAGGTATTATATTAACACCCACAAATTGTTGAATAAACCCCACATACTTAATACACCCCATATTTGCTTTTTCAATTAAAAATTATCTTAATGCACCCCCCATATTTCCCCATAACACCCTCACACCTCACATTCTTAATATACACATTACATATTCTGCATGCCATATTTCCCCATAATACCCTCACACCCCACATTAGTATAAAGGTATTATATTAACACCCCATATTTTCTATACACCCCACATTTCTCAAATCTTATGAAGCTTTTAATTTGGACAAAAAATGCCAACTAAAATTTCGACAAAAGATGCTGCTTGGGATTTAAAGCATATGTGTGCTGTTTTCAATTCCACCATTAAAACCCTTGTCATTTGTTTCTAATATTTGATGGTAATTTTAGGAATTTAATTCTTCATGTAATCCCTAAAAGATGAATACGAACATAGAAGCTTGAATAACGCATCAAAAGCAAGATTAAATAATTATCGATGTCGTCAAAATCACTAAAACAATAAAAAATATGAAGTCTTACCTCATGTGAAGCTTCCGAAACATCGATTTCATGTTTCATTTTTCAAAAATAATTTTTCTCAATCAATATGTTTGTAGTTTCATTGGTTAGGGTTTTGTTCAACAATGGAGGATTAGAGGGGCTTTGATAGTTGAAAAAGATAAATAATACGTTAAAAGTGGTTTGGGGTGTATATAGAAATATTATTTTTTTTAACCGAATAAGGTCAAAATTGTCATTGCATAGTAGGGTAAATAATATTTAATATTAAATTTTAATGTGGGGTGCATTCAACATTTTGTGGGGTGCTAATATAAAAAGCCTAGTATAAATAAGGCTATTTAGCCATGACAGGGAAACACACACACTAATTGGGAGAAGTTGGCTAGGGTTTGATGATTTGTATTTTTCTTTCAAGGTGTTTTCTATCCTTTTTCTATTTCAATAAAATTCCTTTTGTTTTATGGTTGTTCGTAACTAATTTCCGTTTTCTAGGGCTAGGCCATGAGCCTTAGCATGAATAAGTAATCTTTATTTAATTGTTTATGACATTATGCATGCATAATTTGAATTATTAATCACTGTGTTTAAACTGTCTCTATGTCTTAATGCTTAGCTACCATTAGGATGTTTAGATAAGTAATCGGATGCTATTAGGTTGGAATATCACTGGCGAATTGAGTATTGCTTCTTGTGGTTAATAATTGCAATTTCAACTAAGGCGAATATCACCCTCTTAGGGGTTGCATGGTTTTTCAAAGGGTTTTCACAAAACTCAATGAGTCTTGCATGTTCATATTTGATCTGAATATCACAGATGGATTGCATGTTCGATACACGCTCTTGCTTAATATCACGAGGAGAATATGCATTAGGAAACCCTAACCTTCAAAGTTTCATTTGTAATTCATAAGTAATTGGTAAAGTTACATAGGAATGTTAGGGTGATGGTGAAACCCTAGGCTTTTACAAATTGATTTTCAAAACCGTTTACTATTGTTTTCTTTACTTTGTTGATTTATTTAACTGTTTTTAATTTTAAATTCGTTTTTAATATTTTAATCACAAAATCAACATTTTCCAAACTTTGTTTTGAATAATTAATTAAGAGTTGGTTTTAAATACAAATTATTCATTCAATCCTTGTGGAAAACGACTTTGCTTGAGTTCCTATACCATACTACGATAACTTTTTACTCTTGCACAAGTGTTTTTATCCCTACTTTTGCAGGTGGTAAAAATCTTATCATGGATTAGAAACGATAAACCGAATTATGTACCTTCAAATTTCCTGAAGTTCGATGTGCAGCGTGGTCATAGTCAGAACAACAGAAAGGGGAGAAAAAGGTCAAAAACTTCAAGGTTTAAACAAAACTGAAAATAGAAAAATACCAGATATGAAAATTTTATCATCTAGCTCAGATAAGTTTCATACCATTCGAGAAGGTGCAAGAAAATAGGTGAGGGTCACTTTCGGAAGATCGTATAATCTTTTGGCTGGGATACTCGGTCTTTCCTCCTAACAACTCCCAAAACTGTTCAGACTCGGAATTTTCCTTTTGCGTTTTCGACTGAAGATCCGGCTGTAGACAATTGAGACAATGTAAGAATGAGATTAATAAGTAGATGATCCCACTTAAAAAACATACATTATAAGGACCCCTTCACACACAAAACAGATGTTCAATAAAAGAATCGAAAGCACCCTCGTGAAATAAAATGTTAGAAGTTGAATCAGCCAAATCGACATTAGTGTAGTTCACCTGTGAGTAGGATGACAATATTTATACAAATGGTATACATGCAACGATGCATGTCACAAGAGGGGCCAGCCTTTCTACTGTTAGAGATATATACAAATAAATATCTCACCTAGAAAGGTCTATCTTCTATAGCACTTTCTATAGCTAAAAGAAAACATAGAGGATAACCTTTATTAAATCGAGCTGCCTCTCAACAAGTTCCTGATCATCTGAGTTTGTGAGGCTTCCAGACCAGGTAAAGACAGTTGAGCCACTATGTAATATATAACAGTATGAGGAATTCAAAGATGATGCAACCTGATGGAAGGGATTAAGAGGAAAAGGAAAGAAGGGATGATTGTTAACATAACTTCCAAATACATGACAGAAATATACAGGTCTACCTTCTATAGGTATCCTTCTGCTAACAGAACCAGGAGAGAAAAGAAAGAAAGAAAGAAAGAAGAGACTTACTGCGTCAACTTGTATTGCTTGCATATTATCAGGTCCAGATCCCTGAACACGAAATAATGCAACACCATCTTCTTGATATGTCTCATCTGGAACTTCTTTCTCCACAACATAACTTTTGTATCCATCACTGAGACCACCCTGATAGAATTCACATAGTCCATGTTGTGGTAATTTGAAAACATGCAATTATGATCTAATGATGATTACAATAACTTTCTTTCTTTTCTTTTACTTCAAAATAATTTCCCCCATGGTGGCATAGAATTCACAAACCTTCAAAACAATTATGCTTTGGAAGATTGAATAGAACTGAATTGGTTCATTTCCTTCATAGATACGAGCCTACAAATTAGGGACAAAATATCATCAGTAAGCAACAAAGAAATAAGGACATTCAATTACATCAGTGTATCAATGGCATCTTTAGTTGAAGGAAAACTACCTGGGCAGCAAGAAACTTCATTGACTCAACCATCTTGCTTGCTAGTGAAATAGCTGATGCTCTTTCTTCCTGTTTTGAGTATAAGATCTTATTTAGTACTCATATTTAGTAAGCCTTCGGCTAAACTCTACGAACAAATATACATCTCCCTAATCTCGGAAATATGTCACATTGCAAGTCCATGCCAGACCATCAATCACATTGCCAGAAAATACTAAAGTTTTGGAAGCAATCTGATTTAGGTTGAAAATGCCTGATCTCTGTACTAATTAAATTAAACAGAAGACATCTTTCAAGGTCCCTGGACTTTTTAAGGGAATTGTTGTAAAGCCTTTCAATAGTTTATGATATTCTGAGCACGGTGTCAAGATTAACAAGATGCTTGGTAAATTATTACCTCAACGCTTTGCTTTCCAAACCATGTTCCTATAAGATGTTCCTCTTTATCCTCTCCTGGATATGCATAATGGAAAATATAGCAATCTCCACTGTAAAATTTTGATTGATCAGAAGATTGAAGGCTAATCTTTTCCTGGCCATTCACACGCCAAACCTGCCAAAACATGATATTCCATTAGCAAGATTGCTGATTGCATAACAAAAAAGTGGACATGAGGTTTATTTTCACATATCTAGCTCAGTTCCTTCTGCGTGGGGTTAAGGTTTTACGATTCATCAAATATGCACTTCTCAAAACCTAAAAAGCATTTCTAAATAATGAATAAATATAGCAACAGTAATATGGAACTACAGGAAAAGCAAAACATAGAATTTCCAAATGAATGTTCATGTTTCCCTGAGACCTCATTTGTGATCAGTCAGAGATGGTTCTTGTAGAATGTTAAAACCCCTTAGTTTTATGGTTAGAATTCAAAACTAAATATTAGGTTAACCAAGTTAGTGGTATTTCCATACAATTTATGAATTGGTTCTGAAGCCTTCTTTTATAGCTTCCTCGTATACATAGACAACTTTTATATCTTCCTTTTTAACAATTTTGAAAAGAAAGACAAAAAGAGTGCAGTCAACCAGCTTTGTGGAGTTTGTGTTAACAAAAGAGGTTCTTGGTTCAAAGGAAACTTTTCCATAAAGAGTTGAACTAACAAACAAGTACTACCACTGCTACATAAGAATGGTTACCAAAGGAGCCAGAAAACTATGAGAAACATCAAAAAGTGCAATAGATACAGATATACAGCACCTGCAAGTTTCCTGTGCAATCAATGTATGGTTGAGGTTCTTCTTTTACAGGATCAGCTTTCAACAGACCCTTCACATTAACCCCTTGACGCTTTAAGAGTGCTGCAGAAAGAATGAGAAACAGCAGAAGTGAGATTTTTCTTGGTTATGATCATAAGAACAATATATGTTGCAAGCAAGAACAAGAAAAAGAAAAAGAAGAAGAAAAATCAGAAGCAAAACAGTTCAATGACTGACCTGCAACCTTGCCCCTACCATCTTCTGACACAGCTACATCAGCTGTTTGGGGCCATGAATCGAATTTAGACCTAAACATTACTGTCTCAAAGCCCTCAATTACACGAATTATGTGGGATTTCGATCGATCAGGACCATGAACTAACTCCTACATGGTGAAATTGACAGAAAACAAGGGTTACTGAGGACATACATCAAGATGCAATGTTGATGATAGATGGAAAAAGAAAAGGCAATGATAGTACTTCTGCAGCTCCACTGGCACTCCTTCTTTCATCAAGAGATGTATTTCTCCCCATCCAAACAAACACTTCCAACCCACAATCTAGAAGATAGCACTTATTTGTGTCTAGCAAATCCCTCGTTAAAGCATCACCCTCAACTGGTTCTGCCTGTCCCTTCTCAACACTTAAAAAGGAAAATATCTTTCTGTCAGAACTACAATATCGTTGGATCTCATAATTCATAATCACAAATGAAACTTCACTATACTAAACGAAGTTATCATTATTGCAGACAATGCTGCAAGTATCTGATTTCTGTTTTTGTCCAAAAGAAGCGAAAATGAATAGATTTTTCAAATGGTCAAAGAGTTGGAAAGAAAAGAAATGGATGACTACATGCACAAGTACACTTATGAATATGTATGACTATGAAGTAACATACCAAAGAAAGGGGTCAAATTAGATGGAAAATTACCAAAGAAGCTTCGTAGGATAAGAATCAAAACTTTTGTCCTCATCGGTGGCTGTTTTCCTTGGAAGTGGAGCAAAACCACCAAATAAACCCCAAAATTCTCCACTTTCAGCATCAGCCATCAACTTTCCATCCTCTACATAAGTAGATTGACTCAGTGAGACCGAATATGATGGTTAAATATCAACATTGAACTTTCCACTATATAATTTGACTTACCAATGGAAGCTATCTCACATTTCCCATCATGATATGTGTCTTTAATGTACTGGACAACTTCTAACGCCTTAGCTCTTTCTTGAATAGATGAGTTCGAACCATTAAATTGAAAAATTTTAGACTTTGTATCCAAAATAAAAATGTCATCATGGCTGAGTGAAGATCGAGCAAAAGCAACCTGTAATATGTATGCGTTAAATACGTACACAACTTGCACATATACATGTATGTATGTGACCATGCATGTGTTATGCAGATCAAGTCTTATTCATCATCAGCAGAGAACATATGCATATAGACTTGCCTCTTTGACATGGACAACATGTTTTCCTTTGCACACAAACAATCGTATCTTGTGTTCTTCAGCCACAGCATGTTTGAACCCAGATGCAACTCCACCCTCTTGAGGTATGATACATGGTTTGAAAAAAGATAGGAACTTGGCAGTTTCATGACCCTGTACTTCACGATACTGGACAGCACGTCCCCCAAGGGTTGCATCTAATTCAACTGTTTTGATGGCTGCAGCTCCAGCTTCATCCTGTTTTAACATATCCCCATGTCAGAAAGATATGCTGAGAATTCAAAATCAGATAATAACTTCGATAGCGTAAATTGTAGAGTTTACCTGAGAAGTATCCTTGCCAAGCCAATAATGGATTTCATGCCGCAAAGCACCACTTTTTGAGGCTGTTGTCTGAATAGGAAGTTAATCAACTCATAAGTTAGTCAAAGTCTGAAAACACACAAAACAGAAGCTTAACGCAAAATATAACAGACTGAATATCCAGAATACTAAAATCATTTGATTAACTCATATTTCACAAAAAAAACTTGTCATGTGGCTCACATCACAACAAAGACAAGGTATGGTTTTAAATGTTTAGGGAAACCAGCAATCACAAAGAAAGCTTCTGGAGGTTGCAGTATACAACTAAGAGTGATTAAAATATATTGGTACATGAGAAATGAGTTTGATTACATCTATTTACTTACTTTCAGGATCACATAAGAGTCCCCCATAAAAAACTTTCCATGAGAGGATTTTGGGACAGGAGCAGGACGAAAGTTTTCAATGCGCCATATTTCAAGTCCACTATACATTTTCAAGGAGATAACATAAAAAACATACAAATCCAAACTTAAAAGAGCAGAAATAGATCAGCAGCAACACTATGGTAACAGTTGCTGCCTTTATGTTTGGTTTCCTTCATAAATTGCAAACACTGCATTGATCAGAAACCTACATCAGAAAGACATATGTCAAAAATTGTAAAGAAGCTGAATATTTCATGAGATAAAGGATACGCCTTTTGTCCAGCTCCCTGGAAAGCTGGATCCAAATCTCTCATGGAAACAGCCATTATGTTCTTGCAGCTGTATCTATTAACTTATCCACAACTTGGCAAGAAGGTTGGCGTCAAAGCCGCCTCAAACAATTTAGCACTACAAAAGAGCATACAAATGAAATGATTGATTACCTAAAAATTCAGATACAATTCGGTACCCCTTGCGAATTATTCTAGTAGATAGGGACAATCCACATTTCAGAAATAATTGTCAGTTATTTGTTTGGTGAAGCACTGAACAAAGTTTATCCATACAAAGACAAAATGAACACATACTGATTACTACAACATGAAAGTTACCATAGAGTCAACAAAGATTGTCATCATATACATGTGGATGCAACATTATGGCTTGGTTTATTCAAACAGTTAGGAATGCACTGAAATTTTAGCAGGATTAGTACAGAATGCTCGCTACATAGGTACAGTCCTTAACGTCAAAGACTATAAAGCTTCACACAATGCAGCTCCAACCAAAATGCATAACATCCTACTGGAAGATTTTAGTCTAGTTATTCACAATTTTTTCTGTCCAATCCTACTAAAACTACTTCTGCAGGCCAAATGCACTAAATAAATACTTAATATAGCGAAAGGAGAAAGGTACATAGAAAATAAACGATATTTAACTGAACAAAGAGGACAATGGAAAATTCAAAAATGAAGCAAAACTGGTTATTGAAAACCCAGAAAGCATTTCGAATAACACAGACAAAAAGTGCAAGTGAACCATTAATGAAAATAGACAGAGGCAGAGAAGCAATTCCCATTTCCCACACAGGTCACATTTTAACACACACACACTCATGTGCGGCCTCACATGCACCCGCACGCATTCACATTCACAAGAGTCATGGCAGCGAAAACGAAAGGAGTGAAATAACTTCACTGATACTCAGAAACGAAAAAATTAAAATTCTAAGACCATGACGGAGATATACTACGAGTTCCAGGTTTCAAATTTCGGGACCACTAAATTAGAATATTTAGCTCTAAAAATCATGGAAAATATTATTTAAACAAGTGCAAAAATTAAAAATCTCAGCTGAAATTAAGCAACAAAACACGGTGATTTCTCTTGGATCAGTGACATTCAATCACAACACACCAATCCGATCAAACCCAGATCATCAGAACATAGAAAAATACTCAAAACCCATTTTTTTTTCTAGTAATTTTACGATTAACAAAACATGTTAAATGGGTTTATCGCATTTAATTCAGGAAAAAAAAAAAAAAAAACCCCAATGAGCAAAACATTGAAAAACTACAAAATGGTAAAAAACCCATAATCGAAAGCTTGGATTTTGAGCATACCTGGAGGTTTTTGGCGAGAAAATCCCAACTGGAGGAGACCCAGATCCAATCTAAAGACGATAAATTACAGAAAAAAAATCAAGTCATATGCATTTTCTGGAAAATTGATAAAGTGAGAAAGGGTGATGGAAAATAAAAAAAAACAAAAGCTGAGAGGAAAGAGAGTAGAGTGTGGGGGCCGCAGGAGACGAAGAAGAAAATGGAAAACTGTAGAGAGAGAAAGGAAAAGGTGATGAGAGAGAGAGGGAGGGAGGTTGGAGGGAATGATGAGCTGCCAGGCGTGCTTATCACTAACGGCGCAAAGCACAGATGAACTGTAAATTCCCCTATTGAATTATATATTTTAATTTTTTTAGAAACATTTATAGTAATTAATTATTGTGACTTCTGCCTAATTTATGCTTACTTTGCAATTTTCCCATTTTTTTTCAGGTGAAAATTTGTTGGGTTTTCAGTATTTTATTTAATCACTTGATCGAATCCGTTTAGCATTTGATGAAATGGGTCTGATGACAAGGCTAATGAAAGGGCAGTAGGACATATAATACGAATTTATGAATAGAAGGCTCATACGAAAACGATCAACCAAAAGAAACGCTAATTACCTATCAAATTTGGATCAATCAGTCATACATGTGGAGATTGTTGTTGTTGTTGTTGTAGCTTCTGCAGCAGCTTGGTATTATCTGCTGTGTTTTTATTGGCATTTTCTACGACTGTATCTTAAGTTGTATCAAATCCTTTCTGGGTTCGAATCACTTTTTCATTTGTTTTTTTTTCTGTATTTTTGTGTAATTTTAGTAAAATTATAAATTAATTTAAGAAAATGGAAGTAAAAGGGAAAAAATTGAAAGGAAAAAATTGAAAGGAAAAAAAGGACGGAAAGGATGGTCCGAGAAAGACTTGATGGCTGGTGGTGTGGGGAGCTGACTTCCGCTCTGGGAGGGTTGATTTGGAAAAAGAGAGAAAAACTGGGAAAGGGAAAAGGTCGAGCACCGCCCATCATTCCTACTTTTGCCCATAAACCCTAAGGCGGGGCTTCATGTTAGGGACTCCCCCCTCTCTCTCTCTCTCCCTCCCTCTCTCTCCCCACTCCCTTTCTTCTTACTCTCTTTTAGTAGCTCGGACTGTACTGATTATTCTTGAATAAACATTGATTATTTAATACTATGTTTAATACTTTACAGATAAATAGTACTGTTATTATTTTTTATAAAACTCAATTTCCATATTAGTTTTAAGAAAAAAAATTTGTTAATAAAATGAATAAAAAATGATAGAATAATCCTTAGAACAATCCACAAGGGAGGTCGTTTTGGTCTAAGGAATGGGATCCCCGCCTTGCTTGTTCATGAGCTGGGACCAAGATTGCATGCTCGCCGAAAAGAAATTGCGAATTAAAATACTCAAAAGTAGAAAACCCAGAAACCCAAAAGAAATCGAGATCTGATATCGCAGTTTTAGTATTGGGTTTTGGCTGTGCGGGCTTCCTCTCTTGTGGAGTCCTGCGTTTCGTCTACCCAGCTGGCTTTTCTTCCTTCTTGGGCTCCTCCGTCGTCGGAGCCTCTAGTAGCGGTTGGGAAGGAGGGAGAGACAGAAAGCGCAGCAATTCCTTGGTTGAGGAGTTCGCACAGGAGCAGAGAGTGGCGTGAATACGAAGGTATTACAGAGGATAATTAAGTGGGTATATGGTGCACTAAATTTGGAGTATCCGATTATTCAATCCGATAGCTATTTCACACGTAAAGCCCCAAACACATTTATTAAAACATAAATATCGATAAAAAAAATTAATATACAAATATATATTCATGAAAAATATTAATAAATATATCCATATCAATATTGTTATCATTATCAATTGCTTGAAATGATGAAAATTTGTATAAAAACGTGGAAATTCAAAATAAAACTTTACGAAATGCCATATCAAACAATAACACATTTATTAATCAGGAATTAATAATTAAATACTACAAAACTTGTCCATCTTTTACCCACATAAGACCCAATGAGTCCTTATCCCACTAATCTTTTTTCCTTTGTTGAATTTTTTTCTCATCTACAATTCAAATGATCTTCAAATAATACATAATATAATTCAAACGAGAAAAATCTTAAAAAAAAATCAATCCAACACATTTGATTAGGTGTTTATTTAAATTTATATTAATATAATAGGAGACAATGACTAATATATGAAATAAGTAAATAAAAATAGGGATAACTTGATATAGATCCAATTTTGTGAGCCATTAGTAGAATTAGTCCACTTCATTGAAATAGGTCCAATAATTGAGATTCCATGCATGTTTATTTGTGATTTGTACCATATTTGCCCTTTAGGCTTACGAATTGTAGTAAATACACAAAATTTCTTAATTATAAGATAATTTGTGGTTTAACTAATCCCTTAATTGTAGGATTAGTTATAGCCATATAATCACCTCAACCCCCAGTCCGTTTCATCCCTCCTTTTTTCCTTCTTCCAAACAATTCCCTTTATCAATCCTCCTCTTTTTTGTCTCTTCTTTTCATGGGTGATATTTTTGTGTTCTTCCCTCCAAATTCGTTCCTTTAATAGAGGTATATTATATCATATTTATATTTTTATATTCCGCCATGTAGGTTCCCAACATTTTTCTTCCAATACAATAGGTAGTTTATTTTTGTTTTGCAGGTAGATTATATCTGCTTTGTAGGTATAAAGCATTTTCTTCCTATACAATAGGTAGGTAGTTACTAGATTATATCGGTTTTGTTTTCTTCATAAATAGTAGGTAGTTACTAGATAATATTTTAGTTTGAGTATTTAAATATTCAAAATTTAAAAACTAAATAAATGATAAAAAAAATTAAAGAATTTAAATATTTTTATCTAAAGGGGCAAAATTGATATCAAAATATGTAATTGGATAACTGCACTTGTTCCCAAAACTACCTAAGTTTTTGGACCTAGATCCAAAAGCCCCATAAAAATATTAAAAGGTTTAAAATTTTAGGTCGGTAATATAGATACGTTCGGAATTTTGAGGGTGGTGAACAATGATACTTGCGGACAAACTTGGAGATGGAGAGATCAAGTTCCAATTATGGAAGGCTTTAATTTGGGGTGGATATGTCAACTTATTCAAATTTAGTCAAAATTAGAAAAATATTTGTAAAATAAAATTTTATAAGTTTGAAATCTGCAATGGATTCCACCTAAATTTTCGTAGTGAATCGATAAATATCGTCAATATTCATGAATTTTCCAATATCTCTCCGATAAAAGGGGAGAAGTTTGCATTATACCCTTTCTTTCTATATCAATCCTTGATTTTTCGGATATTTCGATTGGAAATATCGAAAATTTCGTCTATATTTTAAACAATGCAATAAATTTTAGATTATTTTAGGCTTAAGATAATTTTACCAACTAGTACTACAATATAATGATATTGTTCTTCACTTGTAAATGAGAGTTCTCAAGTTTGACTCACTTGGATGATGACGACGTATTATAATATTTTGAGTTCGGTACCTAATTAGTGGCTAACTCATTGCGTGGCTTAGCCCAATCCTCTCTTTCCTAAGATTAGAATATCCCTTTCTCTCTTGGAGTAGATTGTTGTATAAAGATAAAAAGTTTGAGGTGATTTTTAAATTGGACCATGAGATTCCATTTTCTCACATTATTATATGAAATTGCATCAATTTATGTTTAAATTTGTTTGAAACGTGATTGATACAATTCAATACCTTATAGTGTAATATAGGAAGGGTTTTTATCATTAATGGTCCTTGGAATTGACCAAAACCATCAATGTCACATCTCGGTCCGGGTCCCCACCACATCTCTGGCTCAACTCCACCGTAGCACAATATTGTCCGTTTTGGGCCCTGACCATGCCCTCATGCCTTTATTTCTGGGAACTTGCACAAGAACTTCCCAGTGGGTCCTGGCTAACTCCGGTGGAGTCGAGTTCGGGATGTGGTGGGAGCCTGGGCCAAGATGTGACAAGCAAGATTCAAGATGGTCCAAGAAATTGAAAATCGATCAATTTAGTATTTGAAAATAGGTGTCACAAATCAAAGTGGACCTTCCATCATTGTGAAAAAAAAAAAAAAAATCCTCTATTATTTGATGATGTGGTAAATAAATGGGCGCCACAAGATTTAAAGGTTTGATCACAAGTAGTCCCTAAAATTGACTCACACCGTCAAGATAGTCCTTGAAATTGAAAATCGATCAAGGTAGTCCCGAAACATAGGTTTTGCAAATCAATGTGGTCATTCCGTCACAATTACATAAAGAATTTTGTATATGTAGATGTGAGGTTAATAATTTAACAATTAATTTTAAAAGTTATCAAAATACCTTTATGTACAGTGAGATTATCTCAAGGCAGAACTTGTCGTTCTCCGCGTCACCAAGATTACTCGGGAGTGCCCAACAAGCTCTCCAAAATGAAGGTTATGAGGCTGTCTACTGATAACTTGTATATTTCATACATTTATACCATCCATTCCTAGTCCCTTTGTCATATTTTTGAGTTAAACTAGTTGCATTTTACCCTCTTTTGTGTTAGTGTGCAGCTAATTGTATTTTGGAGCTCAGTTGAGGACAAATAAGGCAAAATGGTGCTAAAAGTGGAGAATTGAATAAGGATGCTGATGTAGACAAAGAATTAAAAGTGGAAACTGAATATGGTGATGAATATGACTCTTTATAAGACCCATAAGAGCAAAAAAAAAAAAAACGTGGGAATTAAATGCCCAATTACTGGGATGTATTGGCAATATGTAACAGCCTCTTTAATCTTACAAAACTGAGAGTTTCAGCCACTTTTACATAAGCTTCCCCTTGGGGTCACCCATAGCTCTCTCTCTTCTCTTTCTTTGGTCTTTCTTCCAGAAACAAAACCCTATTTCCCTTCACCATCCGTTGCCATTGAAAAAACCACGCAGTCACGCTGTTCTTGAAGGATTTCAGCATCAAAATTGCTTCAAGGCGGTTTCTTCTATGAACTTTAGTTTCACTCATGTTGTTCTTGATATTTATATATTCTGTATTCATGTTGTGTAATTAAGTTCATAGCTGGGGATTTGAATGTAGCCTTGCAAACCTATTCTATGTTATTAAGTTGAAGTATTCAAATTACCAATATGTTTTCTTGTTTCATTCACTGATTTTATAGTATAATTTGTTTGTTAATCTTAATGTTTGACCACCATTAGGATTGTTTATGAATTATTTGATCAAGGTTATAGTACACATCATGCTTAATCTTGGTAGACATGTGAATGAATGAAGAAACTGCTATGCATACATCCTGCCATGTGATTTCTTTGGTTCTTTGAAGTTTTCTTATTCTTAATGGATTCTTATTTGGTAATCTAAGTTGAACATCACAACTAGGTTGCATATTAGGAGTACTTGATCACAATCACACATCAAATGGATGATCATAAATGAGTAAAATGAACCCTAGTTGCAGATTGGAGAGTTGAATGTGTTTTGACTTAATTTTCATGGAATTGGCTTGTAATGGTGAAATCGGTATCCCTAGTTCCGTTCCCATCGTTTCTGAATCAATCTATCATTCATATTTATCTTGTATTGCATTTTAAGTTAGTTTAGATTCCAAAACAAAAATCTAAATTCAGTTTTCATTTTCATTTTGACAGCTCGTTCCGAAATAATTTACCGATAGCGTGGGAATGACATTTTTGCCCTTACTCGTTAGTGGTTGTGTGTATGTGAATGGGCTACGTTTTGGATCAATTAGATTTCTTCCCACATATTTGGACCCAATGAGAGTTTGGGTTGGCTTTGGTGGTAGGTTAAAACATACACACACACATCCACACATGCACATGTGCACCATTTTCTTCATTTCCTGGTTCTCTCTCTCATCCTTCTCGACACTTCTTCCATTTTCACCATATTTGTGCGGACAACATCACACTTCACGATTTTGGCACGGATCGAGGTTCCAAATACCCTCTTTGTGTTACTTGTGACCTAACCAACACGCTTATACCCTTGGTTTGGCTTGGAACCCTCGAAAACCCTATGAATCCGTGGACTCCGTCGATGGTATTGTTCACATGCTCGTGATTGTGGAGGTTTTATCGAGTTTTAAGATCACAGGGAGTCTTAAAACTTTCTCACGAAGCTCGGAGAGTAAGTTTGAAGGATTTTGGACGTCAAGATAGCAAGTTCTAAAGTTGGCCAAATTTTGTGAGATTTCTCCGGCGTGATTCCGGCATTTTTGGTGCTTCAAAGTGGTATAAACTCCTTTCCCATGTCCTAAGCTTCATTTTAACATAAATTTTGTGAAGTTTGGTTGAGATTTGAGTGAGAAAAGTGAGTTTGAAGTTTTTCCAAAATCCAGCAGCGCAGCGGCGGCTGGTGTCGGATTCCGATGACTTGAGGTAGGAGACAACAAAATATTCCTAATGGAGACTAACGGCGTCAGGTTAAAGTTAACGGAATATTTTGGTAATTGACAGAATATTCCCTAACGGCGTTAGGGATTCTGTCCGTGCGCCATGCACGTACCTGCGCGTGGGAGACGCGTGTAGCTGTGCCTTGGCTAGTGCATAGGGGCGCGTGAGGCTTCAGAAATTTTTTCTAAAAATATAGGGGTGTTCGTGGGACTGAGTAAAGCATGTTGGTATATTCAAACACCCCAATTGAGCAATGTATGAGAAGTTATTACTTAAGGTTGGTTATGTGCGTTAAATTGACAGTTTTATAGTTGATTCACATATAGATGAGGACTGCCCTGAGGACGAGCGCAGCCACGCGAGGCTCGGGGCTTACGACCCTTCTACGTATCAGTGAATGGGCTTTTGTTTTCAGTATATATATATTATGATTGGTATTTTCCCAGAAATTACGTTTTAATGGTTTTATAATCGAAATGGTTTATAATTGAAATGCCATGTCAAATATCGTCGATATTATTATTATTGTGATTGTATTGGTTATGCTTTGGTACTGCGGACGCTCAGGTAAGTTAGGTGAGTATCTTTGTTAGTGATAGATGTGGTGTTGACGAGATTGAGTTATAACTTATATTCCTGCACTTCGGTGTTTGTGCTCCGCCAGAGTAGGGCCTAACCTTCACGTGATCGTTCACCTCCCGCACCGTACGCTCACCTTGGATCCAAGGCAAGTGCCAGCCATTCGTATAAACCACTATAGGTGGTTCCGACTTGTAGGTGACTTGCGATACATCGCACAGCCTTCACGTAATCTTAGCATTGAGCGTATTTATATACACCAACATGTCGTACAAACCACTATAGGTGGTTCCGACTCATGTGCATGATAGTATTGAGGAGCTATAGTTTCAGCCGTACAGGTCACTTTAGGTGACCCCGGCTGACGTATTGATATTACCGGCATATTACGATTTGTTTTATCTCACCTGCTTGATGCTTATACCGTTTAATTAGATATTCTGACATGGTATATTTTCTAGCATGGCATATTTGAGCTTTATCGTTTTTAGCATGATTTGATATACGAGTACGTATAGTATTTTTTGGGAAATTATACTGGTTTTACAGTAAGGGGTTATTACTTGATATTGAAATGGTTTGAAAAGCAAACTTTGTTTTTGCCCACTCATGTTTTCTGTTTTGCGCCCCTCCAGGTTTTAGGTAATGGTGACGTTGGTGGCGAACGAGGCATCGGGGCAGTTCTGACAGAGCACCCTCCATGTAGGATTTTTTAGTTATCGCTTGTGTAATACTTGTTTATTCTGGACTGCACCTAGGATATTTGAACTTCTACTTTACATTTTTTTTTTCTTTCCGTTTTCGTCACTATCACTCACTGGTCTTTTTATTGTAAATTATCTTGTTTGACTTTATTTCCTCGTATTTTCAATCTAGTACTTCCGCACTGCGCACTTGGCTACGTCACCCTCACGTGACGACCAACACGCCCCGATATTTGGTTCGGGGTGTGTCATTCATTGTTAGTGAGGGTTTAGATAAGGCTAGTAATTTGTAGAATTTTAATCAGTCTCTGTGGTTTGACACCCTTACTTGTGCCATTACACTATCCTTATATTTGCACTTGAAAGGAACACAACATCTACCGCCTAAATGTTGACTGTAATGTCGTATATGTCATCCCTAATCCCTTGGCGACACCAAAGATGGTCTCGATCCTAGTCCAATTCAGTGAAAGATGTCGAAGGGTATAAAGATGGGTGTCTTGAACTTTTTTTTTTTTTTTTTTAATTTATTATTATTTTTTTTTACAGAAGAGACGATGAAGGCTACCATAAATGGTGGTACAGGAGTGTGGGTTGGGATCAGAGGTGACTGCAGCACTGGGTTTCTAGGTTGACAACTTTTTAAATTAATTATTAAATTAGTAAACCTCTTTCTAAATTATTTTTAATTTAAATAGACTTGTGGGATCCATTTATGTGCCACATTAATACGTAACAAAATTTTTGATAGATTGTGACAGAATGACCATATTAATTTGTGACCCATTTTCAAAGACTACATTGATCGATTTATAATTTCAGCGATCATCTTAATAGTATGGGTTAAATTCAGAGACCATTGTGACAAAAATCCAAATAAAAAATTTAAAATTCGTAGCCTTTTATAAAAGTCACTCTAAACCTAAAAGATTTGAAATGTAGTTAGCCATTTTGTTTGTGCTTACTTTCTCATTTTTATCATGGATGGTCATATATGGCAAACACCAACATCTTTTATCATTTTGCTCCTATTTCAACTTTGTAGTGATGCCTCCTCTTGTACAATGGAATATTCTCTAAATCGTTTTGAAGAAAATATTGGGTTCTGTGTATGAAAACCTAAATACTAGTAGTTAAAGTATGTATAAATGTATAGAGGGGGCTGTTATTGACCAAACTTTTATGACATACCAAACTCATGTTTAATGCAATGAAGAAACTTCCATCCTTACTAAGCAAGAAATCTTAACGATAATCGAAAAATAATAAAGTAAAGACAAATAAACATAATATTATTTTTTATTAGTAAATAAACATAATAGTCTGACATGTTTTAAGGGAAGGGTTATTTTATCAACACCTCACATATTGTTGAATGCATCCACAAACTTAATACACCCCCACATTTGCTTTTTTAATTAAATTTTATCTTAATATACCCCACTTACTTTTCCATAATACTCTCACCCCACACCTCAACATACACGCCACATTTTCTACGTACACCCCACACTCTTCATATCTTAAAAAAGAAAAAAAATTAGCCCTCCCCCTTCTCCAGCAAGAACCAGCCACAATTATTATTCTTCTTCTTCCACGCCATGCCAAATGTTGATTAAAGAGTAACATTGCTTTGATTAAAAACTTGAGGTCACAACATTTAAAGGAAAGGCCAGTGCTTCAGTTCCTCCATTTCTTTTTGTTCGGACTTCAACCCAGGATAAGCAGGACAATGTTGCGAAACCTAAAGGATGTGTACGCAAAAGAAAGGGACAACCTTTCTGAGCTCTCCTAAAAAATATGTGGAAACCATGTATCCTTAAAACAAGACTTGCAAATGAGGACCTTTGTATTGCTTCTCTGAGCCGAATAGCCAACTAATAAGACTAATTAAGGGGTTACTTGATTAGGTATGGAAGATTGATTTGATTGAAGGAATCAGGTTCAGAAAGATGGAAACTGCCCAAGTAGGAATATGAAAATGGGGACAAAAGTTGGGATTAATTGATTGAATATCAATTATCAATGTGAAGTGTATTTGGTTTTGGATTAAGATTCTCTTATGAATAATTTTTTCAGTCAACGTCTTTGTAGTTTATTGATTAGAGTTTTGTTCTACGTACAATGGAGAGTGAATGGTTTTGAGAGTTAAGGTCGAAATAGTCATTGCATATTAAGGCATACAAGTCATTTAACATTAAATTTTAATGTGAACATTATGTGGGATGCTAATAAAAAATATACAGTTTTAAAAGATTAATGTTTAGAATAAAATTAATGTCCAGTTGTAAGTGAGAGATCTAAATAAACGGTAATTTTTTTTCCCGAAAACATATATATGATGTTATCTATTTTAAGGATGGGGTGGGAGAGTGGGCTAAACTTCACGATGGACTAATCATAATAATTTGGAGAGAATACATATGTGGTGAGTATTGAATCTAAGACCTCTCACTTACAAGTGAAAATAAATATCACTAAACCGTAAATCAATAAATGAATTACTTATTAAGGAAACCATCTATTACAATCACCACGAAAAATGATAAGATTAAATGTGACAAGTTTATTTTATTGATAGTTTATTTATTTATGTATTCATGTTTTTTTAGAGAGGCCCCCTATTTGTAGTCGTGGATAAAATTTGAACGCTCGATTGGCTTGCACAGAGGATCCTCACCCTTAACTCAGGAGAGGATCTGATCCCTCCCCCACTCAACCTTAGCCGCAATCCTTCATCCAGCAACACCTACATCTCCCTCCCCGCCGCCGCCGAGTCATCATCAATCTGCCCAGCCGTCTTTCCTTTGGATGTGGTGGAGGAGGACGAAACCTGCGAACCAAGCTTGTCCAGACCCACCCAACCTCATCCCCTACTTCGAACCCGTCGTCACCAAATCCAAACAAAAAAAGGGAAATTAAAAATGGAGTTCCCAGAAAACTTGAGATTTTGTCATATTTTCCCATGTCCAGTCCTACCTATTGCCCAAATGAAAATTCCATCGCTGTACCAAAAATAAGTTGCAAACAAATTCCTCCAATTCAAGAAATTCTTCATAACATCAAACACATAATACACATACCATCTACTTAGATCCTCCTAATCAATCAAGCAATTAGATTCTCAAAAATATTCTCATCAAGAAAATATTAGTATCCGGAGGCAGTGGGGTTTCAGACAAATTGGGTCAAAACCCGCGGAATCGCCGGGTCGAACTCAACGGTGAATTAATATCCAACAAAACACTTTTTTGGGGTTCATATTTTGCAGCGGCAACGAGTGGTTCGAGTTGTGGAGCCACCCTGAGTTATTGTCAATGGAATCGGAGTGAAAGTGAAGATGAAGACCCCGAATTTGATTTGAGTGAGTGGTGAGGTGGCGACGACTTGGTCTCACCTCTTCTGGCTGGCTGTAGGTTGAGGTGAAGAGAGGGCGGTAAGCTTGGATTTGCTGTGACGGTGGTTGCCATGGCAGAAAGAAAGAGGGCAAGGTGGGGCTCCAGTAGGAGTCGAAGAGAGAGGCAGAGGATTTTTCAAAATTTAAATACATTATTAAATAATTAAACATTTTATTTAATTCATTTTTGACGCATGACCATAGGGTAGATGATCTTGTCAGCAAATATATGGGACGTGTAATTTGTCACATTATTATTTAACAGTCAAATTGATAGTTTGATTAACGGATGTATGTAATCATAACTAAATATAAGTTTGTGTATGAGATTAAAATGTTTTAAAGATGTATGAAGTTGTAGTCACACCTAAACCTGAGAGGGTAAATTGTAATTTACCCCAAAAAAATTAGGATTTAAGCTCCTGTGGTGAAATCTGTTAGGATTTAGGCTACAAATTGAAAATTCGGTAAACTCTCCGTTAATTATTAGCATGTGAGCCACACATATGAGGTTAAAACTGAACCTTCGTTAATTGTTAGCACGTGAGGCTTACATGCGAGACTACTTTATATTTTTAGCCTCATATGTGAGTCTCATGTGCTAGCAATTAACGGATAATTGATGAAATTTTCAATTTTAAGTTTAAATACTAACAGACTTCATCACATGAGCTTAAATCGTAATTTTCTTTATCACATGGGGTAGCTTCTGACTACCCTATCGCCATGAAAACTATTAATCCACTTAAACCTTAAAAATAGCAAAAAGACAGTCAATCATGTGGTGTTACCAAGTCAACCATGAGAACAAGGGTTTCTTTAGCCAACAAGCTTGGGGTATGAATTTGCTTTAAAAAAATGCCAAGGATCTTAAACTGATTAGTTCTTTTCTTGAATACAGTAGTATAGTTGAATTAAAGAGTAAAATAGTTGGGCTAAATTAATAACAGGCCGACAATAAAAGTTTGGTTTCGAAATCGATATTCAAATTCCAACGAAATGAGAATTTTTTTATTTTTTATTTGTTTATATCCGATTTTCATGTCTGGACACTCTCACTTTAATTTTAAAGTTTCTTTGGACACCCCATTGAAATTTATAGTATTTCAAATTTGACTCTAAATTAAAGTTCACTTATTAAATGAATAATAAATCAACAAAAAGGGGCAATGCAGCATCCCAGAGGGAAACCTAACAAGCCTCCCGTCCAAATTCTTTGTTCTTTGTGGAAATTTTCAGGTCGACGGGCCGAGGGCCCACTCCAACAACACCGATACTGTCCCCACTTAACCACCTGCACAATCCTCAGGTGTGGGGTTTTATCACAAAAGGCCTCGGTGTTAATTAGAGAGGGGTATTTCTATTTAAAGCACTCTTCTCTTCTCCCTCTGTCCGATGTGGGACTGGGGGTTCCAACACTCCCCCGCACGTGAGACCCCACTTATGGGTCACACGTGAATTTCCACACATCGGCAACCACGTGGAGCCATGTCGGGACTCACCCAATCACGCGGGGCCAATAGGGACCCACCCAAACACGTGGCATCTTTGGCCTACGTGGACAATCACGCGGGGCCAATGGGGACCCACCCAATCACGTGGCAGTACGGGCTCGTCCCCTGGCTCTGATACCATGTGGAAATTTTCAGGTCGACGGGCCGAGGGCCCACTCCAACAACACCGATACTGTCCCCACTTAACCACCTGCACAATCCTCAGGTGTGGGGTTTTATCACAAAAGGCCTCAGTGTTAATTAGAGAGGGGTATTTCTATTTAAAGCACTCTTCTCTTCTCCCTTTGTCCGATGTGGGACTGGGGGTTCCAACAGTAGCCAAAACTCCTCAAGCTAAGCTTGGGACAAAACCCTAAGTCAGCTCAAATCCTAACCATCCATTGGCTTTGAATCAGGATCATAGGTTATTGTTTGTGGTCTTAGTTTTCAAGTAATATGTCATATTTTAACAAAAAAGATAATCATCTTAGGGCATCAACTGAATGAACGAGTGTGATTTTTGTATTTTCTGGGTTGGTGGAGAAATTAGGCCAAAAAACCACCACAGGGTGGTTCAGTGGTTGGGGACAAATTCTAGGTCCGTATTCAATACGGCACGTCTTGGGTCAATTTCTGGCATTGGTGAATCACATGATGATGGTTAGGGGGAGGCTGGAATGCATTTGTGAGTTTTTCCGGCCTCCAGAAAAATGGATCGCTGGAGCGAAGCCACTAGCTGGTCCCTATTTAAAAAAAAAAAAAAAACGTTAAAAAAAAGAGAAATTAGGCCAAAAATAAAAGTTTACTAATACAAAGTCAAATATAACTAAGGACCATCACCTCCACTAGGCGTTAGTTTGGTTAATTTTGATTAAAATTAAACGACCCATTATTCTTTTGAAGCATATATATATATATATATATATATATATATATATATATCTGTAAGTCCTCCCATTTAGTTTACTTGCCAAACCATCAATTTTTTTAAACCCATTTTCTCTGTCTTTCTTCTTTTTCTTCTTCATTGGCACGTAGAAATTATGAAGCCATTGTTGTGGGTGCTCCCTGCTTCGTTGTTGGTTTCAAACTTGCATTATTCTTGTTTTGTTGATGGGGCACCACAAGTTCCATGTTACTTCATATTTGGAGACTCATTATCCGACAGTGGAAACAACAATGGCCTTTTAACGTTGGCTAAAGCGAATTATAAACCCTACGACATTGATTTTCCTAGAGGTCCAACCGGAAGGTTTTCAACGGACGTAATTTGGTTGATGTTATTGGTCAGTCGTTTGATCTTTTTGCACAAAATTTAGTGACATTTCTTCACGTTAAAAACTCAATAATTACCGCTCAGTATTACGGTCTGGTCGTATTTTTCTTCACTTATAAGTGGGAGGTCTTAGGTCGATTGTCGACAAAGGCGAATTTGAACCACATTATTGTTAGTCCATTATGAGGCTAAACTCACCATTTCCTTTTAGTGTAGATAATATCATTTGTCCAATATCTAATCTAATTAACCATAAGGATCAGATACATTTATTCTTAATTTCATACTTAAGTTTTCTATTTGGCTTATGAGATTCATGTGTTTTATTTTGTTAACAATTTTGGTTATTTTTGGATAATTTATAAATGGAGATTGGTACATTTAATTGGTGCATTTTTTTGTATTTGATATACATAAAAGGGAAAATGCGAGGGGAAAATGGAAGAGATATGATACACTTTTGGTACATAGATAGGTAACTTATAAGATTATTTGGTACATCTTTTGGCATAGCAAGCGGTGGATATGACGTTTTTTTTTTTTTTTTTTTTTTTCGATCTATTATCTCGAGTTCAAATTGATAGGACCCATTCCGTAGGAATGGAGAAGGAAAGGAAAATGCAACTAAAGTAAGAAATAAAATAACAATTCTTTTTATTCATGCCTTTCCTAAATGGTGAAAGGAGGCTTTTATACAACCCTAGATGAGGGGTGCCTTGATTGGAACACATCTCCACCCTCACTACCGTTCAATGAAATGAACCACTACTAGGATAAGACAAAATACCATAAAGATATCAACCCAATAACTAGGATCCTAACATTCCCTCCCCCTTAAAATAAGGCATGTCCTCATGCCATCAAGTGTAGAGGCTTGTGCTGCTTGTGCTCCTAAGCTTTGGGGTTCCAAAAGGAAAAAATTAGCATGATAAATGCTTTCAAAACCAGTGCAGTGGGACTCGCCAAATAGACCACAAGTCCAGCAAGCATGTAATATAGCCAATTTTTGCCAAATAATAAACCCAAAGAACCAAAAGACCTGGAAGAATTGGAGAAGATGGCAGGCCATTGGTGGAATACATAAAAGTTGACACTATGATGCCATATCAGAAAGTGCCTTGTTGCAGCCATAATCCATGATAGTTTTGATACATAATCAGTGAAAAGTGATAGTGGATTTGTGCCGCACGTCTCAACTGTCATATTGTGCTCCAATTGCTGAGATTCATGTAACAAAGTAAACATGAGAGAATTCAGAGGTCCAAAACCAAAGAATGCTGGACAAGAAACTGAGTGTGACTCGTTGGATGCAACTGCTAGTTCCATTGGAATCTTCAAAACTATGAAATTGGAGGCATCAAGAAAAGTGATTGATATCCCCAAAGTTGTATGGTAAATGTCGGCTGGGAAAAGTATGTGGTCTCTGAGTGCACGCCTTAATTGGTCAGCTTCCACAAACTGTGGATAACCCCGTGAGTTGATATAGAAGAGGTGAGGAACTAACAGCTCTATCGGGACAATCTTTCCCAGTAAAACACCTATCCACACAATTAATGAGACGAACACGTTACGATTCCACACTCGATTATCATCGAAAGAAACTTTTGGGGTGAACCAATAGCTCATGCAAGTGATATAAGTAGCAACAAAGGAAAGAATATTGCTAACAATAATAGTTTCCAACTTATACATAAAGTCACACACGCGAGCACCACATGTGTGTAGTCATTCCAATACTGCAGAATCGCATCAGTGATCCAGTTCACATGCTTAGTGAACATTAATAATCCAGAATAGCGTTGTGTAAATATCCCATAGGCTATGGTGGCTGATGTAAGATGGATACAAAGCAGAAACTGTTACCGTTGTGGCTAATCTGACCATTGGTGTAAGGTTTGCAAAGCCCCGATGCAAGTACTGAAATAATACCACACCAAGAGGCAGGCTAGGGAGGCCAATTTTGCTTAAGAGTCAAGTTTCATCCAAGTCGAGAATCATGGTGATACGATGTTGGAGATTTCTAATTTTCAAGAGGATGTTGCACCTGTTGAAGATTATATTTTTAGACATGGGGCCCTATGTTGGCCGAAATTTGCTAGTATTTTGGTCTAAGTTTGCAAACAATTTTATGATTGCGGATTTCTAGGTTTGGTGTTTCTATTTCAGTTTATTATTAAATTGGATACTGTTATGGATTTTTAGTATTATTTAATTGAATTTAAATTTTCTTTATAAATGTGACCGATTCAATTAAATTTGACTAAGGTATGTCTTGTGTGGAAGTTAGTTGTATGGTTGATAGTGTTACGACACATACCATCTTGCGTGATCGTAAGTACTTCACTAACTTCATACCTAAAACCTTGTCTCTGATAACTCTCTCAGGCCCATCTAACCTAATCGAGGGGCAGTGAAAAACTTGTCTAATATTGTCCAATGGTACACTGTTTACCTTAAAGGCGTTGTATTCTCCACATTCTGGAAAAACGTTGTTGAGCTTCAAGGATATTTGATCAAGTGGATTTCATGTAGAAACATTTGTTGGAAAAGGAAAAGAATACATGTTGGAGTATACCCTAAAAGCAATTGATGTGGCAACACATAGTTAGTTATTTATGGCAACACATAGTTAGTTATTTGTGGCAACCCAATGTCGAGTCATTGACGACAAGGGCAAGTGAGAACATCTGTCAATAGAACAACGTACTAGCATATTAGGAAAGTTTGTTATTGATTACGATGAGTAAGAGGAATACCATAAGTTGTAGGGATGAGACTACAAAGAAGTTCCAATCCTAAGATATGTGCCCTACAAATCTTAAGTCCTAAATTATGTTCTTAGGCATAAAATGATAGAATGGACTATCTAACATCCGCGAAGGCCAATTTATGTTGTATTCAGTAGTAAGTCTAAGACTAAGCATGTAGTGGCATGGAATAGATATAAATGTGCTCATCTATGAATTAAGTTCATTGAACATTGACTAACATAGAGTGTATGAATGTAAAGATTACCTACTTGTCAATCACACCACATTTTTGAGTATGGATCCAAGTAGTTCTTACCTGAGGCATTATTGGTCATCTTTCGCCTCACCTCGAAGCTCTCAAATGATAGTGGAGCTTTACACTATGAGGTTCAAGATGATGTGTGTTAATATGGAGATATGTGAATGCACGACAAGGAATCTGTCACCTTTTAGGTAATTATTAAGGTAGATATTCCTATAACCTTTTGATTTTCTATCTTCAAAAGTCTTTGGCCAAAGAAACATACAGGAGATACATCAGGGTGATAGTGGGACCAAGATTTTTCAGTGCTAGAGTAAGGTAGTTCAGAATATGCATACCTCAAAAGTCCAGTCTTGGACTCAACAACCTCCGTTACGGAGCTAAATAAACAAAACAACTATGCCACTATCATCCTGTTTTTGGATTAGTGGGTGAAGTTTGATGACTTTGTTGAGATTGACCATGCTTGTTCTACAAGTTACTGAAACCAATCCAGCAATAAATCGATAGGTTTCCTATAATCTTGGTGTCCTTACAATCTAAGGATTGACGTGCACTGCAAGTAATTACACTTCTAAGAGGTTGCAATATCTATCGCTAGATATCTTCTAGGACTCCCAGTTTATTAAGGATTCTACTATCCTAAAATGTCCTCTCCTTGATTGGTATAAATACACCATTCTAAGATTCATCTTTGGTAATGTAATTCTTGCGTACTTATTCTCTTACCAACTGCTTAAGTCTTATTTTGCTTACTAACTTGAATGTTATAGAGCCTTTGACCATCACACCGCCTTCCCCCTCCCGGTCTTTGGCTTGGTTACAGTTGTTTGTTCTTTTACAGGTACTTGGATTTATGCATCTCCACAATCAACGACGGTGCTTGAATGTGGTTCCAATAGTGATTGTATTTATATATACAATTTGACAATGGTTCCCTGCTCTAAAGTATATGATTGGAATATAGTAGACAGATGAACCGAATTGCATTATAATCATAACTAAGGTTCTAAATATGTGTTGTATGAATTCAAACATACTTTCACTAATTTGGGTAGCAGAAATCCATTACTAGATGTTACTATTCGATGTGTGGATATTTCTATAATGTTGAAATAAAATGGTTTCTAATTATGTAAAATTAGATTATTTTGATTAATTAAGTTATCCTATCACGCCCCAGACCTAGGGTCAATGGAAAAATATGACCTAAGCCTGGTGTGCGAATAAAAATAAATGAAAAACAAACATATCCTATTCCAATATTTTGAAAAACCTTACAAGTGTAAAGAAATAAATCAAATCCTTAAATCACTCATCCAACACAATCTCGGCTGGTCTAGCCCCCCCTGTCTTGTCAAATAACTCATCTGTAAAATAAAAGGGTGAGGGGTGATCAACAACCATTGTTGCCTAATGAGTAGAATATGTAATATACCAGACAAGCGTGTAGTTGACTCACACTATAACATAGTATAATTATATCAAAGTTTTATCATATATCATGTCATATCACATCATCCCTTCACGTGTTGGTTGTCTTTCTTAATATGCAGTTCACCAAGTGACCCCTAAATTGGCCATTTTGCCCTAATTCCCCATGTGCCATACATTTATCCCTCGGATATCCAACACTAAATTTCTCATGCTCCATGAACAATCTCAATAATCCACATAGAATGTATATATATACTCATCAAAATGATACATCAAATTAAACATGCTTGACTTGAAAAAAGATAGAGATTTGGAAACAAAGAAAACCTACAATAGTTCTACTTTTCACATTTATAACAAAATAAGAAGTTTTGTAGCACATTACATAAACTACTCACCTTATGTCACGTTGGAAAATAAAAAGGTACTACCCTATTTATAGTCGAAAGGGCCGGCTCCCAATAATAGTAAGAGATATTGTATGTATGGATAGATTCCTAGGTGTCAAATGCAAGGATTATGTATACAACACATATAGGTTATAGTTGCATACAATCAACACAATAGAGTGCACAATAAGCGCTTGCAATGATTGCTAAAGTGATGAGAATGAGGAAATGGTAGGTGCCGCTGATAGTTTGCATGGAGTGAGAAGAGGTGTTGCATTCGTAGGAATGCTTGAGGTACATTGATAGGGATTTGGATCCTTTCCTGAGCAGAGGGTCCGAATCCTGTTGACCAAAGAATGCGGACCGTTGGATCAAAATCCAACGGCTACAAACAGGAGGGCTCTTTAAAAGTTATAATAATTGTAACCGTTGGATTTTGATCCAGCGGTTCGTGTTCCTTGGTCAGCAGGATTCGGGCCCTCTGCTCAGGAGAGGATCCAAATCCCATTGATAGGTGGTCTAGTAAAAAAATGAATGGATTGGGATATAGTGAGTCTAATGAGTCAAAATAAAAACAACACCTATAACAAAAACCCACTAATATAATATTAATTTTCTAATAAAAATAATTATAGTAAATATGCAGTTTTAAAAATATGGGTCCTCACATATCCACTACAAGGTCATACACAATAGAATGATATCAGAGAATAAAATTAGTGAAGATTGAACTTCATATAAACTGTTTATTTAATATTTGATTAATTGGTTGGGCTTTATATTTATTGTTAGTTATTTGAACTAAAATAAATAATGAAGTCCAGTTGTAAAGGAAAAACCAGATTACAACAACAACAACAACAACAAAGCCTTATCTTACTAAGTGGGGTTGGTAGGTCTTTGTTTCACATGCCAAACCATCTTAACCGATTATCTCATCTTATCTTCAATTGCGGGTCATCCATACTTTACATTGGATATCCTTGTTCTTAATTTTTTTTCCTTTCTCGTGTGCCCACACTTCCAATGAAGCATTTTCAGATTCCCTGCACTCATTTTTTGCACGAGTTGATGCTAGACTTCCCACATTTTGTGCCATAAAAGCATTTTTGGCCTTATTGTTGTCCTATAAGATTTTCCCTTGAGCTTTAGTGACAATACGGTGGTCGCACGACACATCCAATGCATTCTTCCACTTTATCCATCCAACTTGTATTTTATGGTTGAGATCTTCATCCAATTCTTCGTTCTTTTGCAAGATAGATCCAAGATAACAAAATCGTTCACTCTTTGGTACTTCTTAATCTCCAATCCTCACCTCTATCTCATTTGGACCCTCACCACTGAACTTGCACTCCATATACTCTGTCTTTGACCTACTTAGGCGAAGATCTTTAGATTCCAACACTTCCCCCCAAAGGTTAAGCTTTACATTTACTCCCTCTTGTGTTTCATATATCAACACTAATAAATAAAATAGGAGAGAATGGGGCCAAAGAATAGTTGCAAAGGAAAGGCGTGCAACGTGGCAAATGAAAGGCTTTTTAGAGCTTGCGGCACAAATGTGGTGGTGGAGGATTAATTAGTAATCCTATTAGCTATTGGAATTGTTTTTATATAAGTCCAAGGGGTTTGTAGACCTAGTGTGAGAAATCACAAGTCGCACACATATTAGAGAGACGGAAACTAGGTTTTCCGATTTAGAGAAATTGAAAAACAAAACACCACACCAAAACCTTTTCACCCCTGCACCACTTGTAAGAAAATGTCTTAGCAGATCATTGTCTTCCTGCTTCACCAACCGAAGATTCATTCGTGTGGATACTGACATAGAGCTAACACTTGGGAGTCTCAACAACATTGAATTTGTTCACATATGAAATCTAAAGGTATTTATCTGACCTGCATAGGGCAAGGTTCCATTGTTGGTGGAACTGCAATATCATGGAGTTTTATTAAGCAGACTTTAGTTGCTACGTCTTTGAACCATGCTGAGATTCTTGCCATCTATGAGGCTCATGTACATGGCTTAGTGTCATTATCGAGCATATTCGAAGAACTTGTGGATTTCGTCTGTCATTGACGTCCCCACAATGATGTTTGAGGATAATTTCGCATATAAGACTAGATTCGGAAGGGATACGCCAAGAGAGACCATACCAAGAACATTGCATTGAAGTTCTCTTCTCTCATCAGCAATATGAGAATCAAAAGATCAAAATCAAGTGAATTCGTTCCCATGACAACCTCGCCGATCTCTTTACCAAGTCATTGTCGAAGTCCAGTTTTTTGAAGCTTACCCGAGGAATTGGAATGCATCAATTGTCCGATTACTTTGCTTGCTATCTAAATAAGGAGTTTTGTCAAACTTAGGGGAAAATTCTGGTGGATACCTAGTTGACCTTAATGTACTCGTTTTACCTTAGTTTATGAGCATTTTTCCCATTGGGTTTTGCTAACATAACAAGGTTTAAATATGGCACCTATCCTAGCTAGGTTGGTCATATCCTGATGTGAGATTAATCATCACTTGTTTTTTCAAGCTTCGACTTTGCACTCATTTTTTTCTACAATACTTAGGATTTTGTTCTGCTTTGGGTTTTACCATTGTCAGGTTTTTGTGAGTTTATACTTCCTTAATGCAACCTTAATTTAGGTTTCACACATGTAATTGCCTATGCCGCTTGAAGACTTCAACAATCATCCGATAAGACCTGATGCGACTACTTCTTAAGGTTTACACACTCAAGGGGAGTGTTGTAATTAATCTTACTTAGGAATGTGGTTGTGTAAAGATAAATGTAGGATTCCAATAGGATTTGGGAATCAAATCCCCTTATAACTTGTGTTACTTGTAGAGCAAGTAAAACCCATTTGATTAGTATAAATATAGGTACAAGACAGCTAGGGAAAAGCAAGCAATTACAAACCAATTGATCTCCCATTCTCTTTCTCTTGCCATCCCTCTCCTGCCGATCTCTAAATTTTTCTTCAACGTTAACCTATTTGTAAGATAAGTATTAAGATTCTTTTTAATTTTTACTTGAGTTCAAGATTACTTTTCTATTTGTTCAAAAAAAAAAAAAAATTTACTTTTCTATTTATTTAGAATCAGGTCTTCAAAAATATACCTCTTGTAACTCCATTAATTAACTGTAACGTAGTATTTTTCTCCTTTTGTTCTTTTGTTCTTTTTTTTTTTTTTTTTTTTTTTTTTTGAATGACATAAGATCTGAATTTGCAATCGATTATTCTTTCTTTTGTTCTTCCTTGGATTTGTTAACTCCATTTTCAAAGTTGTCTTCTCAGGCTGACACCAACCCAATATTCACGAACACATACCCCATAAGAATCCACCATTTAAAATTAAGAAAACTAATGAAAATGGCTTGAAAAGTTTTAGTTTTAATAAAAACCATGTTATAAGTTTTTTTTAATGATTAGTACAAGACCCATATTAAAGTGGAATGATTAGTACAATGCCCATATTAAAGTAGTCTAACTAAAAATGGTCCAACTATAATAAATTATGATTTGTCGATTTTATCCTTAACGCTTTTAGGTTGAGTTCCAGATTTTCGTCTTTAACGGAGTTCATCGTTGTTTTGCAGACCCTCTTCTTTTTCTTTGAAACAAAAATATAGATCCTTATGCTATTTAATTTATATTTTGTATTATTTAGTTAAAATGTGATCGTCGTTATTATTCATAGTGTATTTGAGGTACTTTTTTTTCAATTTTTCATCGTTAGTGGAGTTCATCGTTTGTTTCTCCAAAAAATAAATTTGAAATCTGCATGTTATTCAATAATAATGATGGGTCACTGTTTCTAGAATGTAAAAATAAACTGTTTCTGAATTTTAAGTAACACTGTTTTTGGAATCTAAGTTGCTGTTTCTGGATCCAAATGAAATAGACACATTGTTTCTTAAATGTAAGTTAGAAAAGAAATAGTGAAATTCACTATATTTGGATTGAAAGCAAAATAAGCACCATGTTTCTTAAATATAATCAACTGATGTATGAAAGAAAAGAAAGCCTTTGACTATTTCTGGAACTAAGTCACTGTTTTTGGAATATAAGTCACTGTTTCTAGAATTTGAATCACTATTTCTGGAATTTAAGTCACTGTTTCTGGATTTTAGTTCTTTTCTTTCCAAATATAGTGTGTGTTTGTGCGACACTATATCTAATATTTTTTTTCCAGAAATAATGTTATGTTTTGGGTTATCCAGAAACAGTTTTATGTTTTGGTTTTTTTTTTCTTTTTTTTTTCCATACACTTTTTCGCTGGTTTCTACCAGTAAACTTCTTTGAACTTGTTCGGCGGCTTTGTTTCGATGAATGCTTCATTTTTCAACTTTGATTTGGTTGTTTTTGAAATGGGGGAATTCAATTTGATAGGATTATTGACACACCCCGACCGAGATCAGAGCGTGCTGGCCATCACACGAAGGTGGCGTAGCCATGTGCACGTGCGGAAGCTAATGAGATAGTAATGTAAAAGTACGAATAATTGAAAAACTAGCATACAAAGTACTAAGACAAATGCTAGCGTAAGTGAAACGCTAAGTTCAGAGCAAGACTACAACAGTCCAAAGAAAATGATACGACAATAGTACACCCGAAGGTGACCCTACAATGGTGAGTGTGTCAGAAATGCCGGGACGCCCTCTGGGAAAACCACCGAAACTGCTAAGCAACTAGAACCTGGAGGGGCACAAAAACAAAAGCGTGAGTGGGCAAAAACAAAGCTCTTGAAAACCATTTAGCAAAATACATTCTAACCCCTCGCCGTAGAGCCTGTATACTTCCCAGAAAATAAACATATATACGTATGTATAAATATGGCAAACATGCTCAAGGGTATACCAATCATGCTCAAGAATGTGCCATGTCAAAGCCTCATAATGATATGTAAGTGCTCAGGTATAAATCACATCAATAGCATAACATCTGGCAGCCGGAGTCACCTAACGTGACCTGTACGGCTGCATATAGAGCTCAAATCTCAAACTCAACAACTGAACAACTGAACCTGCCCACGAGTCGGAACCACCTAAAGTGGTCTGTACGACAGGACTGGGTGTGACGTATATATACGCTTTAGTGCTACGATCACGTGAAGGCTGTGCGAATAATCGCGGGTCACCTACGAGTCGGAACCACCTAATGTGGTCTGTACGACAGGCCTGTGCACCTAGCTTGGATCCAAGCTGAGCATATGGTGCGGGAGGTGAATATCACGTGAAGGACTGTGCCCTGCTCAGGGCGGGAGCACTAACACCGGGGGTGCAGGTTATGAGCTCTCTAAGCATATCAAACTACTGCTGAATGTAAATATGAATAACATTTACCTGGCACTTACCTGTGCTTCCACAGCACCCAGCACGCATATATATATATGTATGCCACTACTAATGCATGCGATGATGCATAAACGACAATCATAAGGTGCATGGCATAAAACAAATAACCCTTTTTATTTAATTTCTGGGAATATAAATGTATATAGGTATATACGGAAAACCAAAAGCCCACTCACTGATAAGTGGAAGGGTCGTAGCCCCCCTGCCTCGAGTGACCACGCTCGTCCTCGGGATACGTATCACCTATACGCGAAACAACTACAAAAACGTTAATTTAAAAGCACATAACCAACTTCTCGTAATAACTTCTCATACATTGCTCAAAATGGACAATTGAATATACCAACGTGCTCTACACAACCTCAGGATCACAACCATATTTTTAGAATAATTTTCCTTCGCCGCACGCGCCCCCACGCGCCGGCCAAGGCACGGCCACACGCAGGCATGTGCGGTGCACACTGACGGCATCAACTGACGCCGTTAGGAATATTCCGTCAGTTTTGACAGATTCCGTTAACGGCGTCAGGAATATTCCGTCAGATTTGACGGAATATTCCGTCACCTTTTCCGGCGAGACTTCGGCGCCGTCGTCGGCGCCGGAAAACTGGAAAAACTTCAAACTTAGTTTTCTAACTCGTTTCTCAACCAATTTTCATGATTTTTGAACCAAAATGAAGCTTAGGACTAGTAGAATCACGATATACCACTTTTAAAAGCTAAAAACCACGCGATCATACCTGTCTTCAAACTCAAAACTTGGCCAACTTTGAACCAAGCTTTCCCGACGTCCAAATTTGTCCAACGAAGCACTCCGAGGCTCCTTGGGACCTCACTAAGACATCTACGAGCTTAAAAATCCCAAAAAACAAGCTAGATTAAGTTTGCATGAATAGTACTCAAATCGGCCAATGTCGAATCGACGTGAAAACGTAGGATTTCTCACCTGAAAATGGTATGGTTGCACTCGTACGAGCTTCACGAGTTCGAAGGTGTCCTTAGTTTCCTCGGAGAGTGATGGTTTGGGTGAGTTTGGTGCTTGTCCGTGCGTTGAAGGAAGAAGAAGAATGATAGAGGACTCGGGGAGAGAGAGAGAGAGAAAAGAGACAGAGGGAGAGGGAAACACGGGAGAGAGACAGGGTGTGTGAGTGTGTGTGTGGTCCTACAATACCACACAACACAAAACAACACTAAACGTAAATGTAACGAACTAGGGGTAAAAAGGTAAATTCACACGTACGTTTCGTTAGTTTCGGGACGGGATGTCACAATTATGGTGGTTTCATGCTGGTTGAAGTTGGTGAAGAGTCAAGACAATATCAAATCATTTAGGGATATTTACTGAAGTGTAGATTTGTAGTAGGTTGGGCTTGTAAGTTTGACTTGTGAACAAATAGCTTTGGATGATTTTTTATTAAATTTTGAGCCCTTTTGGTTAAATAACATTTTAGGGATGGTTTTTGGTTAAATATTTGTTGACCCAAATCTTTTTCTTTAAAATTCAAGAACGTTGCTTTCACAATTTCCCCTTTTTTATGATCTACTATCTCCTTCCTTACGATCTTTTTCCATAAAAAAACTCGAACTCCTGATTTTTCTTTAGTTTCGTCAAAGTTACCAAAGAAACCATGACATCACAAAACTGACTGAGATACATTGCTCACACACTTCCTTTACATATAAATTGCTCTATTTATTAATTTGCATAGCTAAATTTGGCTGCCTTACCATTTGAAGGGTACGGTTGAAAAAATAAATGACGACGTAAAATTAATCAGAGGAAGAGAGGACCAGCCCTAACATAAAGGACAAATGTCACGTAATGTATCAAGTTTTATATTCAGTGGTTAAATATGTTCCAGAAGTTATTTGCAACAGCAGAATGGGATGAAGTAGTTAATTAACTTGCACAAAGTATATATCTTGAATGTTCTGTAGTAATATCTACTTGAAATCCACATATGAAATAATTACAAACAAAGAATTCTTACTACAGAACAACTTTTAGGAGAAATGATAGTTGATTTATTGATTAAGAAATTAGTGAAAATTTTCCAGTACATCATCAAGGATAAGTCCGCATATCTTTCCCGATCAGTTCCTTATTTCTTGATTTATTGATTAAGAAATGATAGTTAAACTATGCCCTTGCATAATATAATGATCAATTTCACGGTCATAATACAAGTTATTCATATAATATCTTCATAGAAGTGCTTCTTAAAAGCATCCATATGGGCAACTTGTAGACACAAGGCCACAGTCGCAGAACCATTTCCATCAGGACTTGGAAGGATCAGAGAGTCCCCATCAAAATCATGCGTTCCGGGACCCATATAAATCTCCTTTCCCCATCCAAAATCAAGACCATATAGAGGCAGTGTCAACCAGCTCACTACCCCAAGATTAGGGTTTCCATAAAAAGGTCCCTGGTCACTCCCTAGAGCATGAAGATCTTGGAACCTAGTCAAGTCCGGTTGGTTCCTCAAGTTATCAATTGCTGACAGCACATAATCGTTCGTCACTTTCTCGATCGCCTCCCTTATTCTACTTGATGCGTACCCTAAGGGCTTGGTCACCAAGTCACCAGCAAGACTCGTAGCAATTACATCAAACGTTGCGTTCCCAAAGTATCCTTGTGGCAGTGGGGGTTGCATGCGATTCCGCGAGTCAACACAAACCCCCATAGCTGTAGGCTGTTCATTTTTGTGATCTCTAGCTTTGGAAGCACATCTCCAGATGTGTCCAGCCACGGACTCATACCGCGTGTAAGCTCGCTTAGTGTCAGAGTTGTTGCAATTTGTACCCTCATTCGCCATCCGCTTAAGCTTCTCAACTTGATCTTTAGTGAGACTCAACATGGCGACAGTGGTCTTCTTCTTCCTCTCCTCAATATTATCTGCTTGCCCAAGTAAAAAGGGAGGATGGTTGAACTCTGAATGGTCAAGCCCTAGAGTAGCACTTCCAGCTGGGATGTTTAAAGCTTGAAAGACTTTTCGATCAAGAAATGGCATCACCTCAATTGGCTCACCCCTTGCAAGCCTAGCCCACTCAGAAATAAAATGCAATGCACTTTGCCCATCAACAACAGCATGTGATATTGTCAAGCTAAGACTAACACCACCACATTTGAACGTAGTCAATTGCACAAGCAATATCGGAAGTTCATGAATTGGGAGGGTGTAGTCCAGAGTTGGGATAAGATAGTGATATTCTGGAGAAGGAGAGAAGTCACCAAAGTCGTCGAGTTTTGAACTAGACTCAGCTTCAATGAATCGAACCCCCACAGCATTGCAATCAAGCTCAAGGCGGCCTCCGCCAATCCAATGCAAACGACCTGCTAGTGGATAGAACGTCACCAGTGCACGACTTAATGAGTCTTTGAGGGTGTTTGCGATGGTGTCAGATGATGTGACAAAGTTATGGTCTGGTTTATAGAAGTAGATTGTGGGAACATGAGTTATGAGGCCGACTTGATCCCATTCCGACAGAGTTAGGCAACCTTGCCATGTTGGCTGAGAGGGTTTCACTGCACAGCAGTCTTTGAATTTCACCACCATTGTTTCGAGTTTTTTAAAGTTTGAGTGAGATGTAGATAAACGGGGTACTGGTTTTTATAAGCTTGATTGTTATGGTTGTGATGAGTTCACTCTCTCTGGATAGTAACCAGAGGAGATTGTTATAAATAAAAAAAGGCAACACAATTTGGTTTTCCGAAAATTCTGTGAAATTGTTGAGAATAAATTTCACATGAGTCCGGTAGTTCCTTCAAAGTCGCATTTTCAGTTGGTTTCCCACTGCATGCTCTTTGGGTTTGTTATGATTTTCCGTCAGTGCGCCAAAAAGAATTCTCATTGTTACATCTTGCTAGAAGTCACATGATATACAAATGCAAAAATACTATTCTTACTAGGGTTGTTTTATTAACACCCTACATTTTGTTGATCACACCCCACGTAATGAAAACACCCCACATTTACTTTTTAAATTAAAAATTATCTTAATCTACCCCACGTAATTTCCTACACTACCCTTACACCCCACAAGGAAATAATAAAGGTCGTTGCTGCCTTGTTGGGAGATTTATCCAGTGTTAGAAAGAATTGCTTATGTTTGTTGAATTCCAGGAAATAAAATGCGCCTAGCTTCTCGTGTGTTTAAACATGATAACTATATCCTATTGGTTAGACATACAGTTAAACACATAAAAACCCATTAAGCGTAGAAGAATCATGTCAACCAAGTAGGACTAGCTTGATATTGGTCATCCTCACTAGTTTGCCTACTCTTCTTAATTTTAGTTCCAATAAACCTAATTGATTGGTCATCCTCTTAGATTTATCTAATTATCTAGAAACAAGTTCACAATGATGGCCAGTCACAAGAACATTTGAAACCAGAATAAATTAGACACAAAGATTAAGAATTAAACATGGCATGTAATCGAATAATAATCAACAAGATACTTCGGAAATAATCATGTCATGGTTTCATCATAAACCTCAAAAAAGTAGTTTAGTTACACATAGTCATAATAAATATCACAAAAGAAGTCATGGAAGAAGATAAAACTCAGAAAAGAATGGTAAAACGCACGCTAAGCTTCCCTCCTTCCTTTTGGACGAATTTTTTGTATTTTTTTCCTAGTCTTCAGAGAGCTTAGGGTAATCTATTTAGTCTAGGAAAACCCTGGTAGAAACTCTCCTAAATTAATAAACAAACTAGGAAAGAATCCTTCTTGGCTTGGGAAACACGTCATCTGTCTTGGACGCCAAATTTGGGGTCGATATATTTTCTGGAAAATTCTATAAAAATATGGGAAGCGTAATAACTCTTATCTTTCCAAGCATATGTCGTACGCCACTAAGAAAAATTGCCTACTAACGGGATTGCAACTTCTACGGGATTGATTTGCTAAACTGGAACATTTGGCTCCATGAAAAATTATAAAATTCAAATACAACGAGCTTCAGCCTCTTAGCTTCCTTCTCCAATTGGCCTTGCATCAAAATTTTTCCGGAAAGTAAAATTATCACCAAAAATGTCCTGCGTGCGCATATTGGTTGAAACTGAGAAAATGAAAGTAATAAGGTTCTTTTAAGACCAATTTGTTAACAAAACATCAGGATAAATGAAATGAAATAATAACAAATAATGCACTTATCATCACTCAGCCTCAGGAGTTGTATATACAATAGTAAAGTTTTCTCTACAGATCTTTAAACTTGTCAAATTAAACCTAGGAATGACAACCATAGGAAAGTTACCAAACAAGACACAAGGATGGTCATATAATTGTGGATGCAAATTTTCGCCTTCTCCTTCTTGGACAAAATTGCACCTACAAAAAAAATCACACCTTTGGTCAAGGCAAGCCTCACACGCCCATGATGAATTGTGGTGGGGGGGGGGGTGCTTTGGCCGAAGAACCTCCAATGCCAAAGTTAGAATTTTGAAGGAAAAGTGTTTGGAGAATTTTCTAGGGTTTTGCAAGAGACTTGGAAGTAGTTTTTTGAGAGCATGGAGAACTATTTATAGCAATATGGCCAGCCGTATTAGGAGAATAGGGACCGGCCATTTGTGGTATTTTTTGGGTGTAATTTGTAGTTAATTAGCCATTAATAGATTAATTAGGTAATAAATCCATTAATTGACTAATTAACATAATTTAAAAGAAATGTTTTAAGCGTTATGAAATTATTACCTTGTGGAGAATTGTTGACCCTAAAAATTACAAAGCCTACGTGGTGCGCAGGCTGAGTAACTAATGAGCTATCTACGTCCTTCGGTTGATGCCGGGCGTGCCAACTCGTCGGCCACGCCTGGCCGAGGAGTACAATTTGTTGATGCTGCGTTGAGCGCCTTGCTAACTTCTTGATCTTGCGACTGCGGCTAAGGAAGGAACAAGTCTCGGCCTTTGGATTCTCGAGCTTGAAGAAAAGGCTGCTAATTTTGCAAAGTTCACGAATTGTCGACGCCGGATTCGGTCACAATGATTATATTCGTGAGAGTTTAAGCACGTCGAATCAACACCAGATTATATGGACACAAGTACTCAAAGGTGATGTATGTCTTGATGGTAAATGTGGTTCGGCCGTCAGAATGCCGAACTCTGAAACTTACTTATGAGTATCCAATCATAAAATCACTTGGCGTTCAATGTGCCGAATGTTGTAACTCGTAACACCTTACTTTGCCAAGAAGGCTAATAAGATAACCTCTGCCAATAAGGATTCGGAAACCCTTCTCGACCAAGACTTGGATAAATAACCAGTCGGCCTCGACGCAGTGCTGTTTATCCAAATTGAAGATGTTCGCCGGTTGCCTTCACAGTGCTGTTTATCCAAACTGAAGATGTGTTGGCGGAAACAGAAAATAAAAATTCTCAAGATGTTTGAGAGGTTTGCGCAGGGTAATTGAGTGTTGAATTGGAGGGGGCTTGAATGATACATTTTCTCTCTATTTATAACAACAAATCATCCTCAAGATCGAGTTGAAACCACATTTGGATTAGGACTTTATATTATGATCCAACTTTGTCTCGATCAATCTTACTCTTACTACGACTTTGAACTCACCCCGTTTTCAGGTCGTATTCATTGCCGGTCGAAATTCTATATTGCCTTAGGACCCCTTATGGCATTGGGACTTCTTCGACCCATCCGCTATCCAAACTACTCCTTCTTGTAATAGGACTCGACCACCTTTATTGAACAGCCCAAGACCACCAGGCAGCCCATAATATATTTGGACAAACTTTGGACCGAACCTAAGCTTGGCCCAAAATATTATTTTGGGCCCAAACATTGCCCTCTCGCTTCTGAGGCCTTCGGCCTAGAACCCTTTAGCCGATTTCTGGTCTTGAAGAAGCGATCCCCAGAAGATAACTGTGGGATAATGAAAAGCCTCACACATCCCAACCGTCGAGCGCATTTATGACACACGATCACACGACCCGAATTCCCCCGCACGTCTTGCCGCGTGTCAACCCTTTGGTTAACCTAGCAGCCCTTAATCATGACCCTCGAAAACGTGTGCCATCCGAAACGTCTCTTCCTCATTAAAGCATTAAATCCGCCGCAATACGCAATCGTGCGTTCTCAAACCATGAACACCTCGATCCTTCCCCTGAGATTCCCAAGATATCTATAATGATTAGGTATTTCCCGGTCGATTTCGCCTTAAAATTTGAAAATCAAACACTTTTGAAGATCAATCATTTGATCATCCTTTCAAGATGCCTATAAATACCTGAGTTTCCCTCGTTTGCCTTTTACACTTTCAGAAACCTAAAATCTTCTCTCGCCATTTCTGCTTTTAGAATCCCAAAAAATCTCAAGCTCTTATTCTAGAAATCCTCTTAAGCTCTCCACAATGGCTTCCAACACCTTTATTTCCAAGCTCACTGATGAATGCAACAAATGCAAAGGCTTCATCGATCGGAGCGCCATCAAAACTCTGAGCTTCAAGAGTGATCTGAGCACCACTTATCAAATCTTGGGGCCGCTCTTCAAGGATGCAGTACCATCATCTATCACCACACTCTTCAAGGCTCATTGCCTGACACCTTTGCTGCAAGGGTTCGATTGGTCAAAATAGGACCTGACAAAACCCCAAGGAGCCTGGCCTATGACGAACGCCAACTGGGTAGCCTGGGTCGCCCGAATGGAAAATTTCTTTGGTCAAGAATGGAAGGCTCTTGGCATCTATGATGCCATTAGACTCTCGACTATGGAGTTGGTCATGGACAAGGAATTTCTTGTGGCAACGCTAAGTCTCTGATGCTCGACCACTAACACCATGACCATTCCCTTTGGCCTTCAAGGCCCTACCATCCTTGACATCTCAGCTATTCTTCGGATTTCTCTTTCTGGCATCCCGATAGATGCCGCTTTCTTTGGATGCCTATCGAACCTCGACCTTAAGGCGCTTTTCGACGAACGAGTCGTTGAGACGCTAAGTCGAGGCGGTCAAGAGCCTTTGAATGAAGAGGTTCAAAAACTACACAAGAACTTCTTCAACTATAACACCCTCATCCTCCAATTCGCTGGCCGATGAGAGGCGAGTCTATGGAGGGGAGAACACGAAGCCCTGGTCAGATAAATGTCTGATTGAAAATATGCCAGTGGCCAAAGCCCTGGTTAGTGGTCATACTTTGGCGTTCAGCTCGGTCTTTCTCGCCAATCTTCTTCACTCCCTGGCCGAGGCGATTATTGGAAAAATTGACCTAAACCAGAATGGTCATCTCTGGGTCTTCTAACTCTGGCTACAGGTTTAATTCGCCACACTTTGGCTAGATACCTTCAACTTCTAACCCACGACCTCGTTCGGCCTTCAGTTGGCATGTCGGCCAGTGCCTCCTCACAGGCCGAAGAAGTTTTCAAATATTTCTTCGGTCTAGATATCCTATTTGGCGATGAGTTTTTAGTGTGTTGTCGTCAAGAATACCCCTGCTCCATCAGGCTTCCAACATCAGCATGGAGTAAAAGCGACGATGCTACCCTTCATCAGAATTAGGGATCAATCGTGTTAACATGCGACTTTCCCCTTGGTTGTGACTCTCGCTTAACAAGTTGAGAGGTTTACCACCCCCAGTTCACTGCTCGACAGCTCGGCTACCTCCAAGGTTGTCTGGTACCTCTACTTATTTCCCGCTCCCTCCTAAGCCGAGAACGCCTTTCTGGTTCTTCGGAGAGGGAGTGTAGAGATTCCAAGAAAGAGTTTCACGAGTGATGCAAAACATTCCACCTCCAACCAACTCTTCCTGAATCTCTTGGCACTGACACTTTCGACGACTGTTAGGAAAAGTATACTCAAGCCTTTTTTGGGGTTTCAGTTGAAGACGTCGTCAATAAAATTTTCGACGATCGATCCAGAAAAACCTTTACCCCCCAATCCAAAGAACCGACCCGAGGTATATGGCTACCCTTCCCTCTATTTCTCTTTTTTGTTGTCACTAAACCTTACTAATTTAATCTCGTTTTCTTAGATGGTTGAGCGTCGAAGAAAGCGGACGTGATTATCGTGGCTGCGACCAAGAATAAATCTGCCTTCTCCAAGAAAAACAAACTCGCCGTACAGCCTCCACAAAATAAACATCTTCGTCCGGAAGCCGAGACGGTTGGCGAAGCTCCCCGACCCTCAAAACGCGTCAAGAAATTGGCGAAGAAGGGGGAACGGGAGATTCACGTGATCTCCAGCCACACTATTGGAACAACCGCTCCTAGCGACTTTCCCTCTGCCCCGGTCGTCTAAGCCCCAGCGGAAAAACGGTCGACATCACTCTGCCACGTAGCCCGACCTGTCCCTGGGGCCGTGGCTGATCCAAAGACTGCTCTGCTGGTCGAGGAACTTGCAGTTCCGGGGTCGACGGTTGCGCCCGTCCTGGAAGAAATGGCCCTATCCATCGGGACAACTTTTTCGAGAAAACAATCGACAATCATCTTGGAAGAGGTATGATTACATCGTTGGTAACTCCCTTCTCTTATTAATCTCGAAAGTATTAACCATTTTTTTTTTTAGGATGACGAAAGCGAAGAGGGGCGATGAGATTCCACTGGCGAGTTGCCCTCGACCAACCAAACTTCTTTTCACCAATCTTCCCTCCGTGGTCGAGGTGACTGACCAGGTCGATTCCCCTACAGCCGTTCGTGGGAAAATGCCTCGTGTTGAGCCCGAAGCAACGACAAAAATGCCTGTTCACCCATAGGATTAGGATCTCGGTATTCCCTACCAAGAAGTCACTTCGACTTTTGTAAGACTCGATCCCTTCCTCTATTTAATTTTACTGCAACAAATCTGAACGTAGAAAATATTAAATGTCAGGTGCCCGACTATTCATTTCATCGACAGTTCTACGCGCCGAAGGGTGTTATTTATATTTCCTGGCCATCTCAGTGGCCATCAAACGTGGATAACCTCTATCGGTCGCGTGAATTGAGGAGCAATCTTAAATATTGAGCTCGACTGTTGAGCTCTCTGGGTTCGAGCAATGAACTAGAGGACATGGTCGAAGTCTCATCTCGACAGGTTTAAAATAAATTCTTTTATGCATTCCTTATAATTTTTCTTCTGCTTAAAATTCTTTCCTGTGCAGCCTTCGTGGGAAGTCGAGCTTGACGCTCTTCTTTAGAGCACCACTGGCACGGCTAGTTTTTCTACTGATTCGATCGAGCCTACGGAGATCGTGGCCGAGTCCCAAGCTCTTATCAAGCTGCAAGAACTTCTATCCCTTTCCGCCTCTTAGGTCCTTCAGTCCAAGGGCCTCGACTTTGTAGAGGAGTGCCTGAACGACTTTGCAAACGGTGGTTTCTTAAGCACGGAGAATGTCGCCTATTTGTCTGATCTTCTGGAGCAGACCCGGCAACATTTTATCACTTTTGAACAAGCTCTCCAAGCCGAGGACGACCTGAAGACGACAAAGATTGCTTATGAAGCCAGCTGCTCAGAGGTTGAGGCAATAAAAACGAAGAAGGCGCAGCTGACCCGTTTTGATCGCCAAATTTTTAAGCTTCAGCGTCAAATTGCAAAGCTTCGACAACAAAGGTCAGTTGTTGCTTCAGAGCTTGAGAGGGATTTCGAGATGAATAAGGCTCGACTGACGTCTTTTGCAGCTAGCATAAAGCTGATCCAGCAGCTCCAACTTAATAAGAAGACGAGGTAGGCCGAAGTCATACTGAGCAAAGTAAGGTGGTTAGAGTTAAAGGCCATTCTTGAAACCTTTCTTCCCTCGACCCCTTAGAATTTTAGAACCCTTTTATATATGTACCTGTACATCCTTATATAAATTTAATACAATGATCTTTATTCTCGCATTTTCCATGTGACTGGATAATATTTCTTTAAAAATTTTCCATTGATTGGCAACTTGTGAATCGGTCTTTAAGGTGGTATGCCCCCTTGCCGAAAACTTTGTGGACGATGGACGGTCCTTCCCAATTCGACGACCATTTGCTGAACCTGGGGTCTTTAATTCCCATAGGCAACATAGTTTGCCAAACCAATTTTCCCTCACCGAACGATTTTGGTTTGATGCGCTGATTATAAGCTCGCTAAGTAACTTTCTTCTGTGCTACTAATAAATTACAAGCGTCAAGCTGAATTTCTTCCAAGTTTTCTAACTCTTGTCTCATGGCTTGACTGTATTCGGCACTGAACAAACTACTTTGCTCGACCACTCGTAATGAGTTTACATTTAGCTCGACCGGTAACATATTGTCGTGTCCGTAAGTTAACGCATAAGGAGTTGTTTCGATGGCTGATCGGGGTGAAGTTCGATAGGCCCATAATGTTTCATTTAGCTTTAAATGCCACATCCCAAGTCTCTATCTTACCGTTTTTTCAAGAATGCCGATCAATACCTTATTGCTTGCTTCGGCCTGCCCATTCGCCTGTGGGTAGTACGGTGTAGACTGCTTAAGTCAAATATTCAGATTCACCGTGTATTCTTTAAACCTGTTGGTTGTGAAGATTGTGCCATTATCGGTTATGATCATTTTTGGCACGCCGAATGTGGTCACAATATTTTCCTCTACAAAATTGTAAACTTCTTTAGTTGTTAATTCGGCGTATGATTTTGCTTTGACCCACTTAGTGAAGTAATCGGTTGCCATTAATATCCACGCGCGTTTTGCTGCTCCAGAAGACGGCGTGATTTTGTCGATTACGTTCATTGCCCATCCTCTAAACGGCCATGGTTTGGTAACCGAGTGGAGTAATTTGGCCGGGACTCTCTGTATAGGTCCATGAATCTGACACTGTATGCATCCCCGTGTGTATTCGATGCAATCCTTCAATATACTCGGCTAGAAGTAGCCGTGTCGTCGAAGTAACCAACGCATTTTACGTCCGAATTGGTGAGCTCCACAAATCCGTTCATGTACTTCGGCTATTGCTTGGGCAGCTTCCTGTGGGTCGAGGCACAATAACAATAACCCATCCTCACCTTTTCGATATAACTCATTCTGGTATGACACGTAATTCGTGGCATGAACTCTTGTCCTCCGGTCGTGTTTGTCTCTAGGGTTATCGAGATACTGTATAATCGTCATTCTCCAATCGTTTGGCAGCGTCTCAACTGCATATACTTCTACGGGGTCTTCTAGCTGTAGTAATGATGGTAAAGACAGCACTCATGTACGTATCATGTGATTGCGGTAGAGAACTTGCTGATTAACCAAGGCTGGGTAAGATCATCGTTATGTGGGTGTTGCCCGGCCTAACTCGCCTCCCGGGAATTATGCTCCGGAGGTTATTTGGGCGAGTTCGTCGGCGGTAGTGTTTCGAACGCGCGAAATGTGCTTAAATGTAATCCTTTCAAACGACTAGGCCGAATAGGTGGCAACCATGTGATAGGGCGCCAAAGTACAACTCATGCAACGAAAAATACCGTTTAGTTGGTTAATCACCAGTTCGGAATCACCAAGGACGATAACACGAGCTGCTCAGAAGTCGTGGAGGACGTGAAGGCTGATGATGAGAGCTTTATATTCGGCCTAATTATTCGTACAACTGAAGTCTAACATGAGAGAGAAATACCAATGGTAGTGGTCGAGAGATTGAATGACGATGCCAACACCGACCGAGGTTGAGGTGCTAGAACCATCAAAATGCATCGTCCAGTAGTTGTCTCGTGTTTCAACTAAATCGATGTCGACTTTGCTGCCCAAAACCATAAGGAGAGGGGTGTTGGGCCAAAAAATCGACGAGAGCTTGTCCTTTGACGGCTTTTTGGGGTACGTATTGCAAACTAAACTCGGATAAGGCCATTGTCCATTTCCCAATTTGGCCTTTGACGATAGGCTGAGTAAGCATGTGACGAATAACATCTGTCTGGGCAATGACCTGTGTAACTGATGGGAGCATGTAATGTCGAAATTTTGACGCGGTGAAAAACAAAGCCATGCAAAGTTTCTCGACGGGTGAATAATTGATCTCAGGCGAATTCAGATTCCGGTTGAGATAAAAGATAGCTTGTTCATGCTCAGCATCGTTATCTTACACGAGGAGGCAACTGATGGACTCGTCGGCCGCCGAAATGTACAGCTTGAGAAGCCTACCACGTCGAGGCGGTATGAGTACTGGCGGCGTTGTAAGGGAAACCTTGATTTGCGTGAAAGCCGCATGATGTTCTTTTCGCCACTCAAACATGTCTGAGTCCTTAAGTTTCAAGACCATAGAAAATATTTTCAGTTTCCCTGCCGAATTAGCTATAAATCGGCGGAGAAAATTTATCTTCCTAAGTAACGACCGGAGTTGCTTCTTAATCGTCGGCGGTGGGGCACTGATGATCGCGCGAGTTTTATTTTTGTCTACTTCAATGCCTCGATGGTGCACAAGAAAACCCAAGAAGTTACCAGCTAATACACCAAAGGCGCATTTGGCCGGGTTCATTTTGAGATTATGCTGGCGCATATGAAGGAACGCTTGCCGAAGATCATCTAAATGTGTTTGGCGGCTCTTCGATTTCACTACCACATCGTCTATGTATACTGTTGGAAATGTGCCCTAAAACCAATCATATGATGATACTTTACGGACATTTCATAAAGTTAAACTAATGTAGTTTAAATGTAAAGGGCAAAGATTATTGTTTGAGCCGTCTCATATAAATGTTATATGCTTAAACGATAAGTCCAAGGAATATGTGATTGGAAGAATGCGATCTAAAGAAGTTAGATTCATGAGACCATTCTTTCGTTGACACATCCTAAACGTTCCTGATCATAGGATTGTCAATTGGGCATTGACAGTCCGTTAAGATCAGTACGTGCTATGTCTTCTCTCAGGGAGAGTGACTAGTCTCGAGTCATTGGTGTGTGTGACATCAAGACAAGTACGTAGGTGCTCAATAGAGAATGAGTTCACTGAACACGATCAACGAAGAGTTCTCATATTCATGTCACATGAGAACTCATGGTTGGGATAATGCAAATTAGTCTTTTGACCTAAGGCATCACAGTTGTCTTGTGGTTAGGTCCTTAATCTTTGATTATGTCAAAGTCACTCCATCAGGAGGGTGTCCACGGCATCGTTGGGGTTAAGCCACTTAGCCATGAAGGCAAGTGAATGCGCAACAAGGGATCTCTAACCTTCAAACTGTTTGAGGGAGAATACTCTATGATATGATTAAGAATCTTTGGCCAAAGTATGAATGAGATTTAGGAATGTGTTCCAAATCACATTCAAGGTAATCATATAAGCACAAGACTCACATTGGATAATAGACATGAATAAACTATCAAACCAAACAATGTGGTCAAGAGTATTGTATTAGAGAAAGACCGTATTGCATTTGTAATCCTAAAACTAATAGGTTCTCCACCTCTTCTGATTAGCTTGGGTAACCATGACATGCTGCTAGGCGTCAACCATGGTTTGTGGAAGCCCTAAAAGTGTATTATCACTAACGGGAGAATTGAAAGTAAGTTTCAATTCACAATCGATTAGAAAGAGTTTTAATCGCCCACTGCCTCGCTAAAAGGAACCTAATGGATCGTTCACCGAGTAAGGTAGAGTTTGAAGAAACAACGGAGATGAGTAAGAATAATTAAATGGTTTAATTATTTATCTAAGGCTAGGATTAATTAATATGTTAATTAATCAAATGAATAAGTTCGTTAAAGACCTCGGGTTAGTTTTGGGCCGCAAGGCCCAATGGGATTTGAATGTCAAGCCCATTAACTCAAGTTGTATGACAACTTGAATAAACAAAGGGCTTGAAAGCCCAATAAACCCTATAGGCCGGCCATGTTAGAAGAATAGGGCTTTTGGTCCATTAGGTCACTTATTTGAAGGGACTATATAAAGGACTTTATAGCCTAAAATTCATTAAGGGTTGTTTTTGGGGAAAGGATGAGAACACAAGCTCTCCTTTCTCTCTAAAATTTCGGCCACCTTGGAGGGATCATCTAGCAATCAAACTCCTCCAAGGTCACTCATTTCTTCTTCATTATGCCTTGGTGATGAATCATTAGAGCTTCTCAATTTTGGGAACTTTGGAGAAACCTTTTTCATCCATCCAAATCCATAGATCTAAGATGCAAGGAATGAAGGCCCTCTCTTTGGGTGATTAGCCTTTGTTTAAATACAAAGAGGAATCTACAAAGGTATATATTTCAACTCACTTTGTTTTGAGTTGATTATTGGTTCACCATTTTACTAGGCTTTGAACATTCATGGGTAATGTTTTGTTTTTAAGTGCATGCTAGCATGATTCCGCCTTTAATTTGTTAATTGCATGCTAATGATGTTGCTTAAATGAACATGTCATCTTCCAAAATAATCCTTGATATACCTATATGACTGTACCGATCAAATCATGAAATATGGTATACATAACTCATTGGTATATGGCACTGACATTCTTGAGGCCGAATGGCATAACGACCCATTCATACGTGCCGAGTGCCCCTGGGCAACGAAAAGCCGTTTTGTGAACATCAGATTTAGCTATGAAAATCTAGTTATAGCTAGCATTGTTGTCTATGAAGGACAACATTTCGTGATTGGCTGCAGCATCAATTAATAAATCTGAGATCGGCATCAGGTATTCATCCTTGGGAGTTGCTAGATTAAAATTACGGAAATCGATAGAGATGCGTAGAGCGCCGTTTTTCTTCAGCACCGGGACAATATTAGCCAACCACTTGACGTATCGAGCGGTCTGAATAAACCTAGCTTTTAAAAGCCGAACTAATTCGTCTTTTATGCCGAGTTGCACTTCGGTTGAGAATCGGCGATGGGGTTGTCGGAAAGGCTTATAACCAACTTTGATTCTTAATTCATGTTTAACGAGGTTTCGGTCAAGGCCCGGCATCTCATGATAATTCCACGTGAAACAATCTTTAAACTCGTTAAGTAATTTACTAAGTTCGACCTTCATGGGGTGAGGCAATAACACACTAATAAATAACGGTCGAGGCTCATCCGATGTGCCAACATTTATCTCTTCTAATAGGTCTTTGACTTGGGGACGATTGTCTTTGAGTTCGGCCGGTGCGGCCTGAACTTTGTCTAGCGATAAAACGAGGCCGTTATCTCCCTCGGCCAAAAAATTATTATGTTTATGCCTGAGTGTGGTTGCTTGGAAATAGCATACCAATGAGCCAGCAGACGTTCCATGGTGGATGAAACCGTGGCCAGACGTCTTTCTTGTTTGGTGGCGTCAGTCATCGATGTTGGTGATTAGGTTTGCCAAGTCGAGTCTCATCGAATCCTGGTGTACAGTCTTGGCGCCTACCTCAATGGCTTTCGGGACTGAGATCCGAGTTGGCCGTTTGTCCTCATTAAAACCATGTAGGGTAATGTAGTCGATGTGATCGTCATAATAACGAGCCTGAATTATGTTAGTCTCAAACGGCTGATTATCGGCTAGATGGACTACCACCGATTTGCCATCCCAAAAGATAAGAACTTGGGATAGCGATGAAGGAATGAAACTCGTTTGATGGATCCAGTCGTGGTCAAGCAATGCATTATATTCGGTCTTTGAGTTAATTATAAAGAATGTAGTCATGTGGTTGTGACCTATGACACTTACTTCTAACGGGAGCACTCCTTTGGTTTGGGACTTGTCGTCGATGAAGCTACTCATTGTTATTCCTGACGGTATGAGCTCGTCATTGGAGCAACATAATGCCTTAATGGAAATCAGCATGATGTTGACTGTGGCTCCACAATCGACAAATACCTTGGAACTAGGGTATCATTGAATATGAGCCGTAACGTATAACAACTTTAGATGTTGGAGATTAACAGAAGGAGAGCGGGGAAATAATTCGACCAAGGCTGCTTTAAGTTTATTGCCTTTATTGATTTCCATATCCTCTTCGGTAGTGATGAAATCAACTTGTGTCGCTTCTTCAGCAACCACATCCAAGAAATTTGACTGGTGGGGGGTTGATTGAAATTCAGCCGGCAAGACATGGACCATGCTGATTTCCATGTGCTCGAGGACTGAACCCATTGGGTCTTGGTTGTCATCTTCCAAGTTAGCGAGTGTGGTATCAGTTTTTGGAGTGTCCTCAACCGGATCATCTGTTGCCCCGTTATGTACCTGTTCTTGTGGCGTGTTGGTCGAACTTATTTCATTCTAGTCGTCGTCTTCGAACTTGTTTGTTGCTGAAGAATGATTTTGTTGTTGTGGTGCTTTACGAGTTTGTTCTTCGTAGGCAATTCGGGTGTTCCTTGTGTCCAAATATGCATCTAAATGTGCCACACGATCCTTCTCATCGGCCATAAGGCAAAAAAGGGACATGGCCGAGAAGACTTCGAAATGATATCGCAAGTGCTGAAGGTCTTTAAGGGAAAAAGGGAGCTCGGCAGTGTCTATATCTGTGTATAGGTCAACCTCAAAGACGAGGACTCGAACTTCACGTATTTGCTAGAACCTAGCTTTTATTGCTGGATCAGTGGTTTTCTGGATAATCTGTTCAGCATCAGGACAAGTTAGTGCTAGGTCAAGGGCTTCCTGACATACCTTGGGCAGTTCGTACAAGTTATTGGCGGAATATTTCTTATGAAATTCTCATATGTATTCCAAGGATTCGCCGAGAAATGAAGGGTGTAAATTTGGCCGGACTTTTATTAACGGTTTTTGCGGGGGTAAGGGGGGAAGCTTGCTTTCGGCTTCTTGTTTGAAATGTTCGAAATGTTCGAAATAAGGCTTCATCTCTCCAGGTCGAAGGAGTTTGATACGTTTTCTTTCAATGGTGGTTTCAAAGTCATGATCAACTGCCTTTTCTTCTTGAAGTAATTCAGCCATAATGGTCAGGATAGGCCGGTCGTCGTCGCTTCCTGCTACCTTTTTTGGCTGCCACCAAGTAGTCGAATGAGCTTGTGCTTCTTGTCGTCGGGCCATGCAGTCTATTCACTGGCGAAGACGTTTTTGAGACTTTGACAATGTCGTGTACATATTAATAGGAGAATTGTAACTATACTAACATTGGTCGGGTGGCTTAGGTAGCTTGAAGGTTTTTTGACCCACCGATGAACTCGAACTGCTGGAGTTACGTGAATAATAATCCTCATTATAGAATGGCGCGTCAAAGTCAAGACGTCGTCTAACTGGGTCTGGATCTTTTGTTCGTACCTGTGAGCCGAGTTTCTCGAACACTTGCCGGCGTTGGCAGGCACCGAGTTCCCTTAGAGGTTTTGCTGCGTCTGTGGATGGTTAGCATAAAGTTAAGGCTTGAGGTGTTCTTTTTTCAGGTTCGATTAGGACAACTCGTGTTTAATAGCGGCCGCAAAAAACCATTGGTTTATCAGTTTCTTCAAAACTAGAACCTAACATAGGTTTGACTATGGTCGGTCTCGAAGACTCCGTGGGTGGTTCATTTGAAAATAAATCAATCTTGAGTCTCGGCTGAGAGTTCTGCTTACGGATATGTTGTACTGAGATGAATTCGGCCTTCCCTTTTCCTTTGTTTTTAGGTAGATGAGCATCCACCATGCCAATTATTGTTAAGGGAAAGGGATTGACGTCAACCGCCATCTGTTTCCCAAGAAATTTTAACTTACCTTTATCAATCCAACTTTGAATCGCATCACGGAACACGATGCAATTATTAGTGGTATGCTTGCTTGAATTATGATATTTGCAATATGTTTTTCCTTTCAACTTTTCGGCCTTAGGGATGTTGTGTCCTGGCCGAAGTTTTATGATCTTTGCTAACAACAACTAATCGAAAATTGCACCAGCCTTGGTGATATCAAAAGTGTAGACTTTTGATGTTTTAATTGTCTCTTCAAAGGCCGAGTGGGTTTTGGCATCCTTGGAATTGATTTGAGCTAATGCCTTGCAAACATACGATTTATCTATAACTATTTCAGCTTCGTTTATATTGACGTATTGGGGATCCTCGCTTTCGGCCAATGCGTAACTAACTGTGGGATTCTTGTATATCATTCCCCGAGGATTTCCTCTCGAAACAAATAATCATACTGCTCAATGTGCTGAGCCTGTTCGTACATATCTCGGATATTTGCCCTTAGCAATTTCTTTTTGTATTCATATCCAGGTCATTTAGAGTGATTCTGACGAATTCAACTTCAGGGAGAGGTACTCGACACCAATTCCTGGCCTACTTATACCTTGTCAAGTATTCCATTGGTGACTCGTTTGAGGCTTGAGCCATCCTAGCTAATGATGAGACTGAAATTTCCATCCCCGGTTGATAGAATTATTCATGGAATTTTTCAACCAGTTTCTCCCAACTTTAGACGGAGTTAGGTATGAGGTTGATGTACTAAGCAAATGCTAATCCTGTTAATGAGAAGTTGAATAATGGCAGTTTATGGAAGTCGCTATTAACGTCTCCACATTATGCAGTGAACTGAGCTACATGTTCCAGCGAGGATAAAGACAATTCTCCAGCAAAAAGACTGAAGTCCGAGATCTTAAAGCCTTTAGGATATTCGAATTTCTCCACATAAACCAGGTACGGATGGATGAACTTTGGGAACTTCGGCCCCTTTTTTAAGGCCGAATCGATCATCTTTTAGACCTCGGTCATATTGACAGATGCTGTTTCCACTCCCTGGTCAGGTTCGTCTGATCTATTGCTTGATCCTCCTCTTTTTTCTAAGCTAATCGGTTGAAGCCGAGCGGATCTTATCTCGACTTGTAGTGGAACATTCTTACTTGGAAGTTGCTGAGGTTGGCCGATGTGGCCATCTTCGAAGGCTTTACTGACCAATAGTTCAAGTAATCTGGTATGTGTATCACTATTGCTTTGTATTGCTTCGAGCAAATTATTCATTTTTTAGCCAATCGACTGCTCGACTTGTCGAGATTGTTCATCAAGTCGTTGTCGAAGAAACGACCTAGTTGAGGGATCAGAACCTTCCCCATCATCTTCGTCGCAATCTTCCACTATTCCTTTGATGAAAATGCATGCAGTTTGGTTGGGAATTTCTGGGTTGCGAGGCTGTCCGCTGAGACAAACTTCATTCTCTCGGTGTGTCACACTTGTAGCCTCGGGTGGCACAACAATCAGGGGATTTTGTACCTGAGACAAATCTTGTCCAGGGCCCTGTACTGGCAGGTCGATTGTTGACTTTCCCATGATTGTTTCTTTTTTACGGACCGTGTCTCAATGGTCATGAACTCCGAAGGTTTAGCACTGTGTCCTACTGGACATGCTAAAATGTTGACCCTAAAAATTACAAAGCATACGTGGCGCGTAGGCCGAGTAACTAATGAGCTATCTACGTCCTTCGGTTGATGGGGGTGTGCCAACTCGTCGGTCATGCCTGGCCGAGAAGTACAATTTGTTGATGCTGCGTTGAGTGCATTGCTGAATTCTTGATTTTGCTACTGTGGCCGAGGAAGGAACAAGTCTCAGCCTTTGGATTCTCGAGCTTGAAGACAAGGCTACTAATTTTGCGAAGTTCACGAATCGTCGGCTCCAAATTCGGTCATAGTGATTATATTTGAAGACAAGGCTACTAATTTTGCGAAGTTCACGAATCGACACCAGACTATATGAACACAAGTACTCAAATGTGATGTATGTCTTGATGGTAAATGTGCTTCGACCGTCAGAATTCCGAACTCTGAAACTTACTTATGAGTATCCAATCATACAATCTCTCGGCATTCAATGTGCTAAATGTCGTAACTCGTAACACCTTACTTTGTCGAGAAGGCTAATAAGATGACCTCTGCCAATAAGGATTCGGAAACCCTTCTCGATCGAGACTTGGATAGATAACCAGTCGGCCTCGACGCAGTGCTATTTATCCAAACTGAAGGTGCTTCTCGGTCGGCTGATTCTATTGCAACAGTGTTGTTTATCCAAACTGAAGATGTTCGCCGATTGCCTTCACAGTGCTGTTTATCCAAATTGAAGATGTGTGGCGGAAAAAGAAAATAAAAATTCTCAAGATTTTTGAGAGGTTTGTGCAGAGCAATTGTGTGTTGAATTAAAGGGGGCTTGAATGATACACTCTTCTCTCTATTTATAGCAACAAATCCTCTTCAAGATTGAGTTGAAACCACATTCGGATTAGGACTTCTTATTCTTATCCAACTTTGTCTCGATCAATCCTACTCTTACTAGGACTTTGAACTTACCCCCTTTTCAGGCCGTATTCATTGCCGGTCGGAAATCCATATTGCCCTAGGACCCCTTATTACATTGGGACTTCTTCGACCCATTCACTCATCTAAACTACTCCTGCTTGTAATAGGACTCGATCACCTTTACTGAATAGCTTCGGACCATTAGGCAGCCCATGATATATTTGGAAAAGCTTTGGACTGAACCTAAGCTTGGCCCAAAATATTATTTTGAGCCCAGATAAGAATATAGGATGAGGGTGGATGAAATAGTTTTGAATTTGTTACCTATTTTAGGCACTTTTGACTTGGTTGAGGGATGATTGCCTGCTGCTCGCGTGTAGGAATCCTAGTATGCCTCAAGGGTATTTTTATCCTCTTCTATCCAAAAATCCACATGTCGCCTTATGATTATTTTTGGCTCCACAATATTGTCAAATGTTTGCAAAACTGTCTACATCTATATAAGCTTTGCGATAACTTTCCCGTCTTGAGATCAAGCCAACAACTGTGAACATGGTAAGTAAGTGAAAGTTACCGATGCTACTCCGAAGGCACTTTTTTTGGATTTAACTTCATGTTGTATTTCTAGAGCAGACCAAATGACTCTTAGAGGTGGGTCAGGTGGTACTTCTTTTCTGTGCTCTTGACGACCATATCATCTATGTAAACTTCCATTGTCTTTCCAATCTTTTCCTTGAAGATTTGATTGACAAGCCTTTGATAGGTTGCCCATATATTTTTAAGACCAAAAGGCATAACTTTGTACCATGTACCTCGTCAATAACAAAGGACCTTGCTTCCATGTCTAACTCATTTATCTTTATCTGATTTTGTCCAGCCTAAGCATCCATGAAACTTAGCAGCTCATGCTCTGCTGTCGAATCTACTAACAAGCCAATTTGTGAAAGAGGATAAGGATCTTTTGGGTATACCTTGTTCAAATCAGTGAAGTCTACGCATACTCTCCATTTGCCATTTTTCTTCTGCACTAGCACGACGTTGGCCAACCAGTTTGGATAATGTACTTCAACAAAGAAGTTAGTTTCCTTGAGTTCGACGATCTCGGATTCTATCATCTTGCTTCATTCAATTCTGTGATTTCGCTTACACTAGATAATTGGTCTGGCAGTTGTGATCAAGTGGAGGCAATAGTAGATCATGGAAGGATCGATCGTGGGTATATTTTCTGCGGACCAGGTAAACACATATTTGTTGGCTCGTGAGAAGTTAGTGAATATTTCTTTCTCTCGATTGGTCAGGTTTGATTCGATCCTGGCTTTGTGCTCCAGCTTGTTGGGATCAAGGCTAATTTATATGGCGTCCTCATAAGCCTTTGATTTCAAAGTGCTGTAGTCTTGGGGGTCGAGATATAGGTCTTATTCTTTGTAACTCGTCTGTTAACTCGCTGACTGTGATTGCTATGCTGACTTATCCATGGGAGTGCTAGAGCTTTACTCTCATTTCCGGATTATGTTCATGCTCTCAAAAGCGCAACAGCGCACCATTGCTTGGTCTCCCTTATCTCCTTTACCCCAACTGGAATGGGGTAGCGGAGTAGCTGGTGGTAAGTTTACAAAACGACCCTCATCTTGTACAGCTAGTTTTGACCAAGAATGACGTTGTGTTAAGTTGGGCGGTCTATAACTTGGAAGGTTACCAGATGGTTGTAAAGTTCTGCCTGAACCATAGGTTCAATGTCCCCAGGGATCGGACGGTGGCCCATTGAAGGTGTAGATAGTGGTTTTTCCCTTGTTGGTGTTGTAAAAAATGCTCATTTTCTCAGCGACATCTTTGAAGAGGATGTTTACTCCTAATATGTTGTCCACCAAGACCTGGCTGACTAAGGCGTTAAAGATTTGTACCTTGACAACAAGGGCATCATCATGGGGAGAGTGGATATCTTCCAAGTCTCAAAAGGAGAACACCAAGATGTTAAAGTCAATAATTTGTGGTTTGTTAATGGAAGCCACCATTCGAGGCTTCTTGCACAATGTACCGGGCAAGATAAAGGCCAAAAAGCCTTCTAGATTTTTTGTGTTGTCTTTCGAGAGCAGGTCGTTGGAGCGATGCATCTGGGTTCAGATCAATAATTTTTTTGGGATCTGAATGGGAATTGCATAGACCGATGCCTCCTTAAAATGGGAGACAACATCTTCAAGATCTTTCACTCACATCTTTAGATCAACGAGTCTTGCTCGTTCTTTTGCTACAGGGCTCCCTCAGATGTCTTCCACAAGTGGACATATTTCCATTAGATCTTCCCATATAGGATCTATGGCCGAAACCCCATCGTTCCTGAGGCTGTCATCATGCATGAGGATGACACGAACACAGTATGATGGTTTATGAGGGGTCTCTATAGGGGTAAAGTGATTTGATTGAGAGGAATATAAGTTCACTTTCAATGAAAACACCAATTGTTGGAACCAAATTTGCGCCCCACCGTGAATAATGGAGGAATAAATCTTAGGAACTTATAAAACAACAAACAACTGTGAGCAAGCTTGAAACTCCGAGGAGGAGGCATGCATGCCAAAGACTTTTCGAATGTCAAGTTAATAAACAAATATAAGACTCAAGTAGTGGACAAGAAAATTAGAGTGCGATGTTTGCGTTACTAGAGACAAACCCTAGAAGGGCACATTTATACCAACCATGAGAGAAACCTTTGTAGGAAAGAATCTTTGTTATAAGCTGGAAGAATCCTAGATGATATCTAGAAGTAGATATTGTGTCATCTTTAGAAGTTTTATTACTTAGGGCACACGCCAATACTTAGATTGTAGGAACTCAAAGACATATAGAGGATCTGGCTACTTTCAACCCAGATCAAAGAACTTGAAACAAACTAGGCTTGAAAACACTTAACTAGACTCAAAGAACTCGAAACAAACTAAAGAGACTCAAAACAGCACAAAATAATCAAATAGACTCAAACTAGACACTAAAGGGTGATTTGGACAAAAATTAATTTTAACTTGACTCAAAACACTTAAAACACAAGTTTGGACATATTCTAACTAATTTGACACAACAAAGTAAAGGGGATTGGGTTTTTGACGAATTTAAAGTAAAGACAAGTAGATTAAAGACTTAAACAAGTTTGGCATGAAATTTGGGGAAATTATGGGTGATTGGCTAGCTAGAAGGTCCTTCTCCACGCATAACACACTTGCATACAAATTGATTTCCAGTTGCTTTTCCAATAAACCATGAACCTCAATGCCCTAGATTAACCGTGAACAACACTAATTAACCCTCAGATTTTCCTTAAGTCATTGAATTGGATGGATAATGCATCGGCAACCAAATTATTCTTCAATAGTTCCCTACATGAACATCATAATAGAGATACAATCAAAGATCATTAAGCTTAGTGAAAATCATAAGCATTGACAAGGCATTCGTAACTATGAATAGCATGATACTCCTGCTAGGAATTTACTTAACACGATTGTGACTAGCAACCTCCACTACTTATGAATATAAGTTCATAACAATTAGGTGAAACTCCCTTATATTCTAGCATTAAATTCATGTATGCAAACTAAGTATGCATCCTTAATCAACAAACAAGAATAAGTTCTGAATCAAACAGTTAAGTAAATTGCTTACACAATTTAATCACAACTGGAAGTAATCAATTCATATTGCAAATATGTTCATGGCTTTGAATTCTCCTCTAGCAAAAATGAGTTTAGCTACTCATATTCGCACTTAAACAAAAAAAAAACTTAAATTAAACATTGAAAACAAAAGATTGAATACACCTAGAAACGCTCCAACAATCCAAAACTTGAATGGCAGGCACGGCTTCAAGGGTTTTCTCTCCTTTCTCCTTCTCCTTGAGAAGTTGCGGCACAAGGTTGGTTGTGGCTGAAATTGGGTTATGGTGTGTGATAGATGGCTGGTGCGGAATTGTGTGTGTGAAGGATGGATGGAATGGTTGAATGAATGGTTGGTTTTTGCAGCAGAAACATATATTTAAAGGGAGAAAAAGCAAGGCATTAATTAATTAATTTTTGGGAAAGATTTGCTCTCCAAATCTTCAAGCTCAGGTGCAGGTTGAGGTGGTTGAGGCTCTTGTTGATTCTTCTTTCTTCTCAAGGATTGCTCAAAATCGTCGTCAAAGTCTAAGATATGCGCATGAACCGGTTGAGAACTCCGAGTCATAAACTAGTGCCTAAAACAAGAAAGCAAACAAGTTAGAAACTAAAACCAATAACACACGAAAATAACTAAAAAGAAATAACAAGGGATTAGCAAAGTTGCTAATCCCCGGCAACGGCGCCAAAATTTGATGCGAAAATTAACTTAACACACAAATTAACCCTCTTTTGACAATTGTAGCATATAAATAAGTAGGGATCGTTCTTACACCGGGGATTAGGAGGGATTGCTAAACACTCTAAACTGACTCAAATAAATAAAACTGACCTTTAAAACACTTAACTCACTTAAAAAAAAACTCAAACAAGTTCACAAGACTCAAAATAGGCTAAAAGCACTCAAAACTGCCTAAAAACACAAACTGGGCAGTTTTGAGACTTAACACAAACTTGGACGAAAATTGGTTCTAACTTGACTCAAAACTCTTAAAAACACAATCTAAAACATATTTGAACCAATTAGACACTCTAAGACAATTGGGGATTTGGTTTTGGACGACAATCAAACAAACAAAACAATAATGTAAACTAGGCAGATTTGGACGAAATTGATGGAATTAGGTGGATGGTGAGATGGCTAGGAGGTTTTTCTCCACACATGGCATAGTTGTATACAACACAATCTTCAGTTGCTTATTCAATGAATTATGAACCTCAACACCCCAAGTTAATTAGGTACGCTTAAATTAACTCTCAGATTTCCCTTAGGTCATTGAATTGAATGGAATTAGCGCATTGCAATCAAATTATTCCTTAAACGTTTTCTATACGAAAGCGCATAATAGAAAGACAATCAAAGATCATTAGGTTCTATGGAAATCATAGGTGTTGACGAGGCATTCGTAACTATGAAAGCGCATGATACTTATGCCAAGAATTTACTTAACATAATTGTGATCAACAATCTTAACTACTCATGAATATAAGTTCCCAACGATTAGGTGAAGTTTCCTTATACCCTAGCATCATATTTATGCAAGCTATCCACATTCGGTGAAGTCCAAATTCGTCCATCCATGTTGGCCCATATGCAAGCTATCCACATAGTGTCCAAAATTGCTCCAAAATGCACCAAAATGCACTTCCTTGGTACTTTAACCCATAGGACCTACAAACACACGAAATTGAGTTGTAATAAGACATTAACTAAGAAATAATAGCACAAATGCACAAGAATAAGCTAGTTAAGTCGCCTAAATATGGTACTATCAAATTCCCCCACACTTATCTTTTGTTAGTCCTCGAGCAAAATAAACAACAAAAAGTAACAAAACAAACAATCTAAACCTTCAAACGTTCGCCTCAGGGATTTCCAATGAGACATAACATGTCAAAGATCACCACTCACATAGATTTAAGCAATCCTTACCCTCGAGCATACTTAATCATAGTCACCATTCACTAGCTTGCATTTAATCAATTAAAACAACATTTTGAATGTAGTAACATGCCTTAGAGAATTCCCTCAATTCCTTCCTAGATGTACTCTCGATTTTCCCACAGATTTTCTGACTACACTCCATACACTAGGTATATGTGAGAAGATTGATGTAAACATGTAGACGATCACTCACATATGTTATAACAAGGAAAGCATTTTCTGGAATTATTAACATGTGTGTATATATATATATATGATCTCATGAATGGAACGCCACTACTTAGGCGCAAGAACCAGGGATACCATATGCTCAAACCAATTTTAAACTCCACATATTGAAACACATAACAATCAAGATAGAAGTCAAAGGGTTGTAACGAGGCTAGGGTATTGGCTAACAACGAAAGGTGAAGGATAAACAAACATTCTTAAAGCAATAGTGAGCAAAGTATTGAATTAGGCACTTGGAATTCACTTTAGAATGCAGAAACTACTTTAAACACCCAAGGGGGAATCCCACAAAACTTAAGGCCATATTCAAACTTTTTGGACCCTTTCTTCAACAATCATACTTGTGAGTTCATTCTCACTTATTTTCACTCATTTTCTTTCTTTTCTTCTTCTTTTTCTTCTTTTTCACAATTTTTTTTTCTTTTCGTTTTTTTTTTCTTTCTTTTTCTCGTGCCTCTTTTAAGACTTTGGCACACACACACTCACAAAATCCCTTCCCCCACACTTGTTTTCTGCACAAATGTCACTCAAAAGGAATTCCTTCTAAGTTATGCTCCACTATACTTCAAGAACAAGGGTATGGAAAGTCCTATTCTAGGCTAGGTAAGGATGATGTGGTTAACAAGAAAATAGGCTAAATAAGGCTCAAAGGGGTTTAAACCTATACTACAAATGGATTCGGCTATTTGGCTATGGTGGTGACTACTACACAACTTCATCTTGTTATTTGTTAGGCTAATCAATTTCATGCTTTGAATAAAACGGGTATAAGTTCTAGTATTTGGAACTATAGTGATGAAACGCATTCTAAGTAGCAACCAAGCAAAGAATAATGAGATCATGCAACGACTTTAGAAAACAAGAATGCACAAATTAATAACTCTCCAAATAAACGTTTAGGCTCAAGTCTCTCAGGAATGTAGCGTTTGTTTGAGTTCCTTCCTTCAAGTATGTCATACAAAGACTCACATAAAAGCAAACAAATAATAAGCAACTAAGCATGATAAAATAAACAGCAAGGAGAAGGGTTTAGAAACGTAAATCTGGGTTTGGAATGAAGGTTCCATCTTCTCCTTGTCGAATACATGGGTTGCCTCCCAAGAAACGCTTGCTTTAACGTCTTCCAGCCAGACGAATACGCCATGCTAAGCTTCACTAGTAGTACCCACGGCATGGAGGGGTACATCGTCCACAACATGCTCCTCGAAATTCTCATAGTAGGGCTTTAATCGATGACCATTCACCTTGAACTCTTGTCCTGTTTTCAAGCTTTGAACTTGGACTGCACCATAAGGAAAGACATTAGTAATAACAAACATGCCAACCCACTTAGAACGCAACTTACCAGGAAACAAGCGAAGGTGAGAATTAAATAGTAGCACTTTCTGCCCAATGGAGAATGATTTGCCTCGAATCATCTTATCATGGAAAGCCTTTGTCTTCTCCTTGTAAATTCGAGCGTTTTCATACGCCTCGTTCCTAATCTCTTTTAATTCATTCAACTGGAGCTTCCTGTGAATTCCAGCAACATCAATGTCCATGTTGAATGTCTTGATGGCCCAGTGCGCCTTGTGCTCCAATTCCACGGGAAGATGGCATGGTTTGCCATAAATGAGCCGAAATGGGGACATGCCCAGGGGGGTCTTATATTCCGTGCGATATGCCCACAACGCATCATCCAACCGTACACTCCAATCCTTCCTTGTAGGGCCCACAGTTTTTTCTAGAATTTGCTTAATCTCCCTATTTGAAACCTCGGCTTGCCCATTGGTCTGAGGATGATAAGGTGTTGAAACCCTATGCGCGACGTTGTACTTCTTGAGCAAAGCCTCAATGGTTCGATTGCAAAAGTGAGACCCTCCATCACTTATGATCACTCGTGGCATTCCAAACCTTGCAAATAGGTTAGTTCTAATGAAATCTGCAACCACTCGAGAATCATTAGTTCGGGTGGCTTTTGCTTCCACCCACTTCAACACATAATCCACAGCAAATAAGATATAAAGGAAACCATGCGAGGAAGGAAAAGGACCCATAAAATCAATGCCCCAAACATCAAAAATTTCAACAGGAAGTATAATATTTTGCGGCATTTGATCCTTTGCACTAATGTTACCCATTCTTTGGCAACGATCACAAGACATACAAAAGGTTCTAGCATCCTTAAATAAAGTTGGCCAATAGAATCCACATTCTAAAACCTTAAGGGCTGTGCGTTGTGTCCCAAAGTGTCCCCCACATGCATAAGTGTGACAGAATGTTAAAATAGAATTGAATTCCATGTCATGCACACACTTACGTATAATCTGATCCGAGCAATATTTCCACAAGTATGGATCATCCCAAATATAAAACCTAGCATCTTTTTTCAATTTATCACGTTGGTTTCTATTTAGAGTGTTAGGAACTTGTTTAGTCACCAAATAATTTACCAAATCCGCATACCAAGGCTCACTTACCTTAATGGATAGCAATTGCTCGTCCGGGAAGGTTTCTACAATAGGGTACGGTTCCTCCTCATGTATCATACGGCTTAGGTAGTCAGCCACTACATTTTCACTTCCCTTTTTGTCCTTGATTTCAATGTCAAACTCTTGAAGAAGTAGCATCCATCGAATTAGCCGTGGTTTGGCTTCCTTCTTGGTGAACAAGTACTTTAAAGCTGCATGATTAGTGAAAATAATAACCTTAGTACCAAGTAAATATGATCGAAATTTATCTAAAGCAAAGACAATGGCAAGAAGTTATTTTTCAGTGGTCGAATAGTTCAATTGAGCGTCATTCAACGTCCGGGACGCGTAGTAGATAACATGCGGCTTCTTGTCCTTCCTTTGGCCCAAAACAGCTCCTAACGCATAGTCGGATGCATCACACATTAGCTCAAATGGAAGGCTCCAATCCGGTGGCACAATGACGGGTGCCGTGGTTAGCATGTCCTTAAGGAGTTGGAAAGCTGCCGTGCACTCCTTGGTGAAGTCGAAAGGTGCATCTTTTTGTAGGAGGCGGCATGGAGGTTGGGAGATGATGCGAGATTTATACACACACAAATTAAACCCTCTTTTTGACAATTGTAGTATAAGTATAAGTAGGGATCGTTCTAGACCGGGGATTAGGAGGGATTGTTAATCACTTGGATTTGACTCAAAAACGTAAAAACACAATATAAAACACTATACTAGACTCAAAGAATGCAAAACTAAACAACGTAAAATACTTAAAACAAATCAAATGACTAAGACTTAACAAAATATGGGGGAGGGGGGAAGTTTGATTTGACGAAAATTGAAATAACAAAACAAGTTAATAAACTAAGCAGATTGTAAAACGAATATGGATTTAATGAATGGAATGAAGGCTAGCTAAGGGGTTCTTCTCCACACATGTTACACTTGCAGACAAGATTGATTCTCAGTTGGTCTTTCAATAAATTATGAAACTCAACGCCCCGGGTCAATTAGGTCCGCTTAAATTAACCGTCAAGTTTTCCTTAAGTTAATGAATTGGATGGGTTTGCGCAACGCAATTCACAACATTCTCCAAAAGTCTTTTACGTGAACAGCACAATAAAGATACAATCAAAGATCATTAAGCATTATGAAAACTATAAGTGTTGACGAGGCATTCGTTACTATGATGAGCATGAAACTCGTGCCAAGAATTCATTTAACGCGATTGTTTATAAGCAACTTCCACTACTTGTGAATATAAGTTCATAACGATTAGGTGAAACTCACTTATATTCTAGCGTCATATTCATGCATGAAAATTAAGCGCACGTTCTTAATAAACATACATAAATAAGTTATCAATCAAACGGTTAAACAAATTGAATCAACAACTTATGAAATTCCAACGAAAGTTAATCAATTCATATTGCAAACATAAACATAGTTTCGAATCACCCCCTAGCTAAAGGGGGTTTAGTTCCTCATAACATTGAAATCAAAGAAACATCTAAACATTCCAACAACTCAAACTTGAATTGTATGAACGTTTAGGCACTCTTCTCTTCCATTCCTCATACGTACAAAACAAAGAGAATTGAATTTAAACATTGAAATCAAAGAAACACCCAAACATTCCAACAACTCAAACTTGAATTGTATGAACGTTTTAGGCACTCTTCTCTTCCTCTTCGTTGTGGCACAAGGTCTAAGGAGATGTTTAGGGCTTTAGGTGTATGTGGAATGGAGTGGGGAATGGTTGGAGTGGCTGCAATGGAGGAGAAGAAATGGTGCAGAAATGGAAGGTGATGCACGGCACAAGGTTGTGTTTGTGTTGTGTGTTGTGTTGTGAATGGAATGAATGAATTGTGGCTGCAATGGATGCTTATTTATAGGTAAATAAGAGGGAACATGACAGCTAGGAGGTGGGTGGAAATGTGGCTGCAAGGTGAGTGAATGATTATGAATGAATGCATGTGAAAAATAGCTAGGAAAACTTGGTGGAATGCTGGAATTGTATGGTGATGTGCACGACAAAGGGTGTGTTTGTGTGTTGTGGCTGATTTGTTTGTTGATTAAAGATGCATGTGGATGAATTATACAATGGGAAAGTATGTGATTGACAACTAGGGTGAATGGTGGCTGCAATGATGAAGTGTGATGGCTGAAAATGGCAAGGGAGGTGCACGGCAATGATGGTGTTTTTGGAGATGAATGTGGTTGCAAGGTGTAAATGATTATGGCTGCAAGGTGTAGATGATTATGGGTATGATAAGTGATAAGTGTATGGTTATGATAAGTGATAAGTGTATGGTTATGATAAGTGATAAGTGAATGATTATGATAAGTGATGATAAGTGAATAATATGTTGTTATGATAAGTGTATGATATGTTGTTATGATAAGTGTATGATATGTGGTGATGATAGTTTGGTCTTCAATTTCGTCCATCTACTTGGCTTTAAGCATATGCAATCCATTTAATGCCCCAAACTACTCCAAAATGCATCCTTTCGTCAAAAACATCTTATGATCCTGAAAACACACAAAAGAAGCATAAAGGACTAAAATAACTAAAGAAACATAACGTAAATGTACGAGAACAAGCCATTTAAGTCGCATGAATATGCTCCTATCAGGAGACCTTTGAGAAATCCTTGATGAACCTTCTATAAAAACCTGCATGTCCAAGGAACGAACGAACCTCTCTAACCGAAGTAGGAGAGGGTAAGTGACGCACAAGATCTATCTTTGACTTATCTACCTCAATACCTTTTTCAGAAATAATATGACCTAAAACTATGCCTTGTTTAACCATGAAATGACATTTTTCCCAATTTAACACAAGGTTAGTTTCAATGCATCGTTTTAAAATCAAACTAAAATTATTCAAACAACCATCAAATGAATCACCAAAAACGCTGAAATCATCCATAAAAACCTCAATAATTTTCTCAACATAATATAAAAATATGCTCATCATGCATCTTTGAAATGTGGCAGGTGCATTACATAAACCAAATGGCATGCGACGATAAGCAAATGTACCAAAGGGGCATGTGAAAGTGGTTTTCTCTTGATCTTCCGGAGCTATCACAATTTGATTATAACCTGAATATCCATCAAGAAAACAATAAAAAGCATAACCCGCTAACCTTTCAAGCATTTGATCAATGAATGGCAAGGGAAAATGATCCTTCCTTGCAGTGGCATTGAGCTTCCTATAGTCAATACAAACCCTCCAACCTGTTTGGATTCGAGTAGGAACAAGCTCATTTTCGGCATTTGTCACCACAGTTACTCTGGATTTCTTTGGAACACATTGCACCGAAGACACCCACCGACTATCTGAAATTGGATAGATCACTCCACAATCCAAGAGCTTGATTATCTCCTTCTTCATAACTTCCATCATTGGAGGGTTGAGTCGGCGTTAAGCCTCTCGAGATGCCTTGGACCTCTCCTCCAAAAGTATACGATGCATGCACACATGTGGTCGGGCTTATTCCCTTGATGTCGGCCAAGGTCCAACCAATTGCAGTTTTGTACTCCTTTAACACCCTCACTAACTTACCTTCTTCTTGTGCCGTGAGTGAGGAGGATATGATGACGGGCAAGGTCTTTTGATCTCCCAAGAAAACATACTTCAAATGGCTTGGCAATGGTTTAAGTTCAAGGGAAGGTGGCTGCACAACTGAAGGAATGGGCTTATTAGTCGAAATTGGAATTGAAATTGGGTCCGAAGACTTACCAGATTGTAGTGGCAATGACTCAAGGGCAGCCACTATCTCAATCATGTCAACACTAGGGGGCACGGCATGGTGCACTCCATGCATGCCGTGGGTAGGCAATGACCCTAATTCCTTGTCTTTGAGTTCCATTCCTCTTGTAATGACCAATTCAAGTGCATCTTCGTTCAATTGTTCAAAATGGTCATGCGCCAACGAATCAATTACATCAATAGCAAAACATGAATGATCATCAATAGGGTACTTGATAGATTCAAAAAGATTGAAATTAATAACTTCCCCATCAAATTCCATTGTCAAAGTCCCATTAAACACATCAATCTTCGTGCGGGCGGTTTTCATAAAGGGGCGACCAAGAAGAATTGGCAATGACTGGGCATGGTTTGATTCTTCCATTTCTAGCACGTAGAAATCCGCCGGAAAGATTAGATGATTAACCTGCACTAAAACATTTTCCAAAACACCCTTTGGATAGGCATTAGATCTATCGGCCAATTGAATAATCACGCCATCGTTTTTTAACTCACCTAGGTTCATAGATGCATAAATTGAGTAAGGCATAACATTAATAGATGCACCTAAGTCTAGCATGGCATGTTCAAAACGATTATTGCTAATAACACAAAGAATTGTAAAACTACCCGGATCTTTGCATTTAGGGGGCAATTTACGTTGCAAGATGGCTGAGACATTTTCACTTACCTTCACAACCTCTTGGTTCGAAATTCTCTTCCTAGTAGTGCAAAGTTCTTTTAAAAACTTAGCATACCTTGGAACTTGCTTAGTTGCATCCAAAAGTGGTATATTGACTTGTACTTTTCTAAATGTCTCTAAAATGCCCTTTTCAACCTTCTCTTTCTTTTTTTGCATGAATCTACGAGGAAATGGTACATTTGGAGGAATAACATTAGAAATAATCGAATTTGGAACATCCTTACCCTTGGAAGCCGAATGGTGTAGTTTGGGTGGCTGCGGCATGGTGTTTTCTACCCTTGCTGTGCCTTGTTCTTGCTCCCCTTCCTCAAATTGCAACTTTTCATCCTCCGTTGGGGCTGATTTAGAGGGTTGTGAGGCCGTTCCAAATTGTTTTCCACTTCGCAACATGATTGTTTTGGCAGATTCGAATCCTCATTTTGGGTTGACAACGGTTGAACTAGGCAACTTGCCTTGCTCTCTAAATTGGCCCATGAACTCTGCAATCTGCCTTACTTGCTTTTCTAATTCATCAACCTTTTTGTCCCTATTTGCATTCCCTGCGCCATAGAAGTTAGTAATTGAAAATTTTGATCATTATCTATGGACGAACCTGATTTGGGTTGTGTAGGTTGTGCTTGGGGTGGTGTGGGTGCATATGGCCTTTGGTAGAATCCTGGAGGTTGCTGCCTAAATGTGCTTTGTTGTTGGGGTTCTTGTGGCTCCCTCCATTTGAAATTTGGATGATCTCTCCAACCGGGATTGTATGTGTTAGAGAAAGGATCGCTACTTGGTTGGTTTTGGTTCCCATAACCCACTGTATTGGTAGATTCCCACCCTCCGTTCTCAATCAATTGAGCGCACTTGTCCGTGAGATGTCCATTCATGGAGCACACGCCACAAACAGCCACACTTTGTACCTTTGGTATTTCAACCACCTGCGAAAGAAGAGAAGTAAGATTAGCCATTTGATTTTGAAGTTCGGAAATAGCACTTACCTCATTAACTTGTTGCTGCCGTGGCATGTCTCTTTGGCCAACTCCTTCGTATTGTTGAGCATTCAAAGCTCGGTTGGCAATGAGAGTCTTGGCGACCATAGGTGTTTTGTCCACTAAAGCTCCACCCGCTGAGGCGTTTAGCATTTGACGTTCAATTAGTAGAAGCCTTTCGTAGAAATATTGAAGAAGAAGCTCCTCCTTCATTTGGTGTTGTGGACATGAAGCAACAAGGGTTTTGAAACGTTCATAACAAGTTGGAAATGATTCACCTTGATTTTGCTGAATGCCACTAATTCTTTTACGTAAAAGAATGACTCGAGAAGTTGGGAAAAACTTCTCCAAAAACGCCCTTTTCATACTCTCCCATGATGTGACAGTTCCGGGGGCTAGTTCATACAACCAATCTTTAGCCTTTTCCAAGAGAGAAAAGGGAAAAACCTTCATCTTCAAAATGCTCCCATCAACATTCACCGGGGTCATACTTGAGCAAACAACCTCGAACTCCTTCAAGTGTTTATTAGGATCTTCCATGGACAACCCATGGAACTTAGGAATATGGTGCAATAAACTGGACTTGAGTTCGAACTCGTCAGTCCTGTTGGGGGCTGCCCTTTGATATTGAATGCATAAAGGCATGGCATTATCCAATCCCGAAGCGGAAAACTCCTTGATTGTTCGATTGTCGGCTGCCATAACATGTTTTTCCTCAAAAACCCTTGCCGTGGTCTCCTCTCCCCCTTGTGTTTCGTCCTCTTCAAGCTCAGGTGCAGGTTGGGGTGGTTGAGGCTTTTGTTGATTCTTCTTTCTTCTCAAGGCTTGCTCAAAATCGTCGTCAAAGTCTAAGATATGCGCATGAACCGGTTAAGAACTCCAAGTCATAAACTAGTGCCTAAAACAAGAAAGCAAACAAGTCAGAAACTAAAACCAATAACAAACCAATAACACAAGAAAATAACTAAAAAGAAATAACAAGGGATTAGCAAAGTTGCTAATCCCCGGCAACGGCGCCAAAATTTGATGCGAAAATTTACTTAACACACAAATTAACCCTCTTTTGACAGTTATAGCATATAAATAAGTAGGGATCGTTCTTACACCGGGGATTAGGAGGGATTGCTAAACACTCTAAACTGACTCAAATAAATAAAACTGACCTTTAAAACACTTAACTCACTTAAAAAAAAGTCAAACAAGTTCACAAGACTCAAAATAGGCTAAAAGCACTCAAAACTGCCTAAAAACACAAACTGGGCAGTTTTGAGCCTTAACACAAAATTGGACGAAAATTGGTTCTAACTTGACTCAAAACTCTTAAAAACACAATCTAAAACATATTTGAACCAATTAGACACTCTAAGACAATTGGGGATTTGGTTTTGGACGACAATCAAACAAACAAAACAATAATGTAAACTAGGCAGATTTGGACGAAATTGATGGAATTAGTTGGATGGTGAGATGGCTAGGAGGTTTTTCTCCACACATGGCATAGTTGCATACAACACAATCTTGAGTTGCTTATTCAATGAATTATGAACCTCTACACCCCAAGTTAATTAGGTACGCTTAAATTAACTCTCAGATTTCCCTTAGGTTATTGAATTGAATGGAATTAGCGCATTGCAATCAAATTATTCCTTAAAAGTTTTCTATATGAAAGCGCATAATAGAAAGACAATCAAAGATCATTAGGTTCTATGGAAATCATAGGTGTTGACGAGGCATTCGTAACTATGAAAGCGCATGATACTTATGCCAAGAATTTACATGACATAATTATGACCAACAATCTTAACTACTCATGAATATAAGTTCCCAACGATTAGGTGAAATTTCCTTATACCCTAGCATCATATTTATGCATGCAAATTAAGTGTGCACTCTCAATTCATATACATAAACAAGTTTTAATTAAAACAGATAAGTAAATTGAATTCATCATTCATGAAATCACAACTGAAAGTAATCAAATCATCATGCAAATATAACCATGGTTTCGAAATTCCCCCCTAGCCAAAATGGGATTAGTTCCTCATGCTTGCACAACAAAAATTATTGAATTTAAACATTGAAATCATAAGAAAGATTACACCTAAACGTTTCAGCAATTCCAGGATGGATTTGATGCACAGCTTGGCTCTTCTTCCTCCTCCTTGCTGTGGCACAAGATATGTGTGGTGGATTTGGGGGTTTTGGATGGTGTTTTCTTGTTTAAAGGGATGGAGGATGGTTGATTATGGTGGTAGGGTTGCAGCAGATATGTATGGAGATGTATGGAGGTTGAAGAATGGAGAATAGGGGTTGCGGCACAAGGGGTCTGAATAGCATAAAGGGGTCCTCGAATTTTTGGCTGAATTTATGTTTATATAGTCCTAGGGTTAAGTAGATTAGGGTTAGACTTAACAGATTTTATGGATTAGGGCCCTAGAATTCGGCTATAGGTGATCAAATCCACCTAGGAGGGGGTTTGGCCCACTTAGTTTCATAATAGGCTTGTGTAACCCAAATCCAAAAGGGATTAGGCCTTAGAAATCAGAATCCAAAGGGAAATAGGCCTAGGAAGTTGCGGCACAAGTGAGGGAAAGGGTGGCTTGGCTTGCAAGGCAAAGCAAGGCCTTCTAGAAGGGTTTAGTGCGCCACTTTTGTAGGGTTTCTAGAAAGAATGGGTTTTGTGGCTGATTTGGGCCTTCTAGAAGATGATGCTTCTAGAAATAGGTTCTAGAATTATCTATTTAGGTCCCCTTGCAACTAGGATTAAGACATGATAAGGTTTGGATAGGATAAGGTGAGATAAGGTTTGGATAATGTTTTGGATAATGTTGGATAAGGTTAGATAAGGTTTTGGATAATGTTTCCTCTTTTGAGCTGATTCCTTATCCACTTTGTCCTTAGCTTAGTTCCTTCCTCTTCTTATCACATTTCTAGCCTCTTAAAGTCCAAATTCGTCCATCCATGTTGGCCCATATGCAAGCTATCCACATAGTGTCCAAAATTGCTCCAAAATGCACCAAACTGCACTTCCTTGGTACTTTAACCCATAGGACCTACAAACACACAAAATTGAGTTGTAATACGACATTAACTAAGAAAGAATAGCACAAATGCACAAGAATAAGCTAGTTAAGTCGCCTAAATATGCTCCTATCATTCTTCCATCTCTTTAGCATATTCTTAGCCCTTCTTGAACTTCAATTTCATCCATCCATCTTGCTCCAAGCATGTGCTATCCATTCCAAGCCTAAAACTGCTCCAAAATGCTCCAAATTGCACTTTCTTGCTACTTTAGCCATTTGGACCTTCAAACACACAAAAATAGCTTAAAATATTAAAATAACTAGGAACAAACATCATAAATGCAAGAAAACAAGCTAACTAAGTCGCATAAATATGCTCCTATCAAATTCCCCCACACTTAGCTTTTGGTAGTCCTCAAGCAAAATAAAACAAACAAAACACAACCTAAACCTTCCAACAATTGCCTTAGGGATTTTCAATGCAACATGACATGCGAAAGATCACCACTCCCATAGATTTTAGCCATCCTTACCCTCGAAACACATACTTAATCATAGTCACCATTCACTAGCATTTAATCAATTAAAAGAATGTTTTGAATGTAGTAACATGCCTTAGAGAATTCACTCAATTCCTCACCGAATATGCTCTCTATTTTCACACAGATTTTCTGACTACACTCCCTACACTAAGTATATGTGAGAAGATTGATGTAAACATGTAGACTAGTACTCACATATGTTTTAAACAAAGAAGGCAATTTCTGGAATTATTAATACAACATGTATATGATCTCATGAATGGAATGCTACTACTTAGAAGCAACCAAGGATACCATATGCTTATACCAATTCCAAACTCCACATATTGAAGCACACAACACTCAAGATAGAAGTCAAATGGTTGTAACGGGGCTAAGGTAATGGTTAACAAAGAAAGGTAAAGGATAAACAAGGGTTCTTAAAGCAATAGTAAGCAAAGTAGTGAAGTAAACACTTAGAATTCACTTTTGAATGCAGAAATCAAATTTGAACACCCATGAGAGATTCACATAACACTTAGGGCCATATTCAAACTTTTGGACCCTTTCTTCAACAACCAATACTTGTGAGTTCATTCTCACTTATTTCTCAACTCTTTTCCTTTCTTTTTCTTTCTTTTTCACGTTTTTTTCTTTTTTCTTTTTTTATTTTTATATTTTTAGATTTCATATTTCCAACGAAAATCTCCCCCATACTTGTTTTTCTACAAAATGTAGATCAAAAGGAATTCCCTCTAAGTCATGCTTCACTATCCTTTAAGAACAAGGGTACGGATAGTCCTATTCTAGGCTAGGTAAGGATAATGTGGCCAACAAAGAAAATAGGCTAAATAAGGCTCAAAGGGGTTAAACCTACAATACAAATGCAAAGGGACAAGGCTTTTTGGCTCTGGTTTAACTAAACAACTTCATCTTATTGTATGTTATGCACTCAATATCATGCTTTGAATGAAACGGGCATGAATTCTAGTATTTGGAGAGTTATTAATCTTGATTTCTTGTTTTCTAAAGTCGTTGCTTGATCTCATCATTCTTTGCTTGGTTACTACTTAGAATGCGTTTTATCACTATAGTTCCAAATACTCGAACTCATGCCCATTTCATTCAAAGCATAAAATTGAGTGCATAACATAAAACAAGATGAAGTTGTTTAGTTAAAACAGAGCCAAAAAGCCTTACCCTTTGCATATGTATTGTATGTTAACCCCTTTGAGCCTTAGTTAGCCTAATTTTCTTTGTTAACCATATTATCCTTACCTAGCCTAGAATAGGACTATCCATACCCTTGTTCTTAAAGTATAGTAAAGCATGACTTAGAGGGAATTCCTTTTATTCTACAATTTGCAGAAAAACAAGTGTGGGGGAAGGATTTTCGTGGGAATCTAGGGGGATGGATGATTTATGTGCCAAACAAAAGAATAGGGCACGAAAAAAAAAAACGTGAAAAAGAAGGAAAACAAAGAAAAAGGAGTTGAAAATAAGTGAGAATGAACTCACAAGTGTTGATTGTTGAAGAAAGGGTCCAAAAGTTTGAATTTGACCCTAAGTTTTATGTGAATCGTCCCTTGGTGTTCAAAGTTGATTTCTGGATTCAAAAGTGAATTCTAAGTGTTTATTTCATTACTTTGCTTACTATTACTTTAAGAACTTTTGTTTATCCTTACCTTGCTTTGTTAGCCAATACCCTAGCCCCGTTACAACCCTTAGACTTCGATCTTGATTGTTATGTGTTTCAATATGTGGAGTTTAAAATTGGTTTGAGCATATGGTATCCTTGGTTCTCGCGTCTAAGTAGTGGCATTCCATTCATGAGATCATATACATGTTAATAATTCCAGAAAGTGCCTTCTTTGATTATACGTATGTGAGTATTAGTTTACATATTTACATCAATCTTCTCACATATACCTAGTGTAGGGAGTGTAGTCAGAAAATCTGTGTGAAAATAGAGAGTATATCTAGTGAGGAATTGAGGGAATTCTCTAAGGCATGTTACTACATTCAAAATCATGTTTTAATTGATTAAATGCGAGCTAGTGAGTGGTAACTATGATTAAGTATATGCTCGAGGGTAGGGATAACTAAAATCTATGTATGAGGTGTTCTTTAATGTGTTATGTTCATTGGAAATCCCTGAGGTACATGTTGGAAGGTCTAGATTGTGTTTTGTTTGTTTTGTTTATTTTGTTTTGCTCAAGGACTAGCAAAAGCTAAGTGTGGGGGAATTTGATAGGAGCATATTTATGCTACTTAGTTATGTTGTTTCCTTTCATTTAGCGAGTTAATTACTATCTATTTTAGTCTTTTAAGGTATTTTCGTATGTTTTTAGGTCTTAATGGCAAAAGGAGCAAGAAAGTGCATTTTGAGGCTATTTGGAGCAGTTTTGGGCATGGATTGGATAGCTTAACTATGGAGCAATGTGGATGGGCGAAATTGAAGTCAAGAGATGCTAGGAAAGACTACAAATCTAGAGAAAGAAGTCCAAATGCAAAGAAGATAAGGAAATAGCAAGAAATAAGGAGCCTTATCCAACCTTATCTTATCCTATCCTAACCAACCTTATCCTTTCCTAACTCTAACATTATCCTATCTTACCCTATCCAAATCAGGTTAGGACTTAAATCTAGCTAATTAGAGGGGATTAGTTACACATTTAAACACCTATTTCAAGTTCTAGAAGCCCTATTTTCGTGCATTAAGTTTATGCCACATGTAACCCTTCTAGAAGTTCTAGAATCTGCCACAAGGACCATTCCTTGTCCTCCTTGGAATCTAATTGAAAGTATCCTTGTTCTTTGGCGATTTGAAGTCCTAATTCCTCTCTTTTTCAGCCCAAATTCGTGCCTCCCCTTCACCCTATAAATATTTGATGCCACAACACTCAAAAACCACCACCCTCTACCACAAATTCACACCACACCATCCACCACACCTCAAGAGCCTAAATTCACACAAATCCCCATTGTTGGTAGCAAGGAAGGAAGGAGGAGCCACCTGGAGTGTTTCTAGGTGTATTCTATCTTTGTTTTCAATGTTTAATTTATATTCTCTTTGTTTTGTTGTAAACATGAGGAGCTAAACTTGTTTTAGCTAGGGGAGACTTTGAAACCATGATTATATTTGCAATATGAATTGATTAATTCCAGTTGTGATTTCATAAATTGTGAATGCAATTTACTTAACCGTTTGATGGATAACTTATTCTTGTTTGTTGATTAAGGGTGCACACTTAGTTTGCATGCATGAATTTGGGGCTAGAATATAAGGGAGTTTCACATAATCATTACAAACTTATATTCATAAGTAGTTAAGGTTGTTTTCACAATCATGTTAAGTAAATTCCTAGCATGAGTATCATGATGTCATAGTTACAAGTGCTTTGTCAATACTTATGATTTTCATAGAACGTAATGATCTTTGATTGTATCTCTATTATGATGTTGTGTAGGGAACTTTTGAAGAACGCTTTGGGTTGTCGTATGATGTCATCCAATCCAATAACTAAAGGAAAATTTGACGGTTAATTAGTGATGTCACGGTTAATCTGGGGTGTTGAGGTTCATGGTTTATCGAAAAAGCAACTGGAAATCAATTTGCATGCAAGTGTGTCATGTGTGGAGAATGACCCTCTAGCTAGCTAATCACCCATCCATATACCCAAATTCGTTCATAACTTTGTCTAAGTTTAGTTTCTGTTTTGTTTTAATTCAAATTCATCAAAACCAAAACCCCCCCTTTGTTTTAAGTGTCAATTAGGTTAGAATCTGAGCTATTGTATGTTTTTGAGTATTTTGAGTCAAAACCAATTCTATTTTCGTCCAAATTGAGTCCTAGAGTCTAGTTTAAGTCTTTTTGAATGTTTTGTGTTGTTTTGAGTCATATAAGTTTAGTTAAGAGTCTTTTGAGTTTATTTAAGTGTTTTCAAGTTTAGTTTTATGTTTTTGAGTCAGTTTAGAGTAGATTAGCAATCCCTCCTAATCCCCGGCCTAGAACGATCCCTACTTATATCTATACTACAATTGTCAAAAAGAGGGTTTAATTTGTGTGCTATTATATATCACATCAATGGCCTTGCCTTTTCCCTCATCCTCGTGCAGCAGCTTTTCATCCTCTTTTTGGCTTGATTTGGATGGTTATGGGTCGGTTCCAACTTCCGTGCCACTTCTCAAAGTGATGGCATTGGCGATTTCAAATCCTCCCCTTAGATTGACAATGGTCAAACTAGGTAATTGCCTTGTTCTCTAAACTGTCCCCTGAATTCCGCCATATGCCCCATTTGCTTCTTCAATTCATCCACCTCTTTACCTTGATTTTGATCTCTTTGGCTTGATTTTGTACTCCATGCATCAAAGAGGTGAGTAATTGAATAACTTTATCATTATCCAAAGACATACCTGAATTTGGTTGAACCGAGGGTGGTTGAGATTGCATTGGTGCATATGGCCTTTGAAAAATCTCAGGGGGTGGCTGCCGAAATCCTCCTTGTTGTTGAGGTTCCCTCTACATCATGTTTGGGTGATCTTTCCATCCCAGATTGTAAGTGTTGGCATATGGATCATGCCTTGGTTGATTTTGGCCTTGAAAGCCCACAGCATTGGCATTTTCCCATCCTCCATTCTCTATCAATTGAGGACATTGCTCAGAGGAGTGTCCTTGCATGGTGCACACGCCACATACACTTGCTTTTTACACTTTAGATCCATCAACAACATATGACACAAGAACAGTGAGATTAGCCAATTGAGATTGAATTTCAGAAATTGCACTTACCTCATTCACTTGTTGTTGTTGCCATGGGGTGTCCCTTTGTCCAACTCCTTCATATTGTTACACATTCACGGCTCGATTTGCAATTAAAGTCTTGGCATCAATTGGTGTTTTGTCAATCAAAGCACCACCTGCTGAAACGTCTAGCATTTGTCTTTCAATTGGAAGGAGTCATTCGTAGAAATATTGAATTAAAAGCTCTTCTTTCATTTGATGTTGAGGGCATGATGCAACTAGAGTCTTGAAAAACTTATAATATGCTGGGAATGATTCTCCTTGATTTTGTTGGATTCCACTAATCTTTTTCCTCAAAAGAATGACTCTTGAAGTTAGGAAAAATTTCTCTAAGAATGCTCTCTTCATGCTTTCCCAAGAGGTGACGGTTCCAGGTGCCAATTCATACAACCAATCCTTAGCTTTTTCCAAAAGAGAGAAAGGAAAAGCTTTTGATAGGAGCATATTCATGCGACTTAATTAGCTTGTTCTCGTGCATTTATGTTGTGTTTCCTTAGTTATTTTAGTGTTTAAAGTCACTTTTGTGTATTTTCAGATTATAAGGCCAAAGTGTGCAAGAAGATGCAAATTGGAGTCTTTTGGAGCAAAAGAGGAATAAATGAGTTGAAGACTTGAAGAAACGATGAATTCCTACTCCAGCGATGAATTCCTACTCAAATGAGGATTCCTACTCAAATAAGGTTTCCTACTTGAAGTAGGAAAGTTAACCCTAGGTTTCCCGTTTTGGTAACCTTTCCTAATCTTAAACGTCCGTATTTTCTAGCCACTTTGAAGGCCTTGTAGGCACTTTAGGACACAAAACAAAGGCCCTAGGCCACTTTAAAGCCTTAGCCATGGCTTTTCTCTTCTCCCCTTCTTTTGTCGTGCAAGGGGGGGCATTTTTGTCCCCTTTTATGCATCTAAACCCTAACCCTTTTTCCTTGCAGCCATTCTCCCTTTTATTTCTGAAACTTAAACCTATTTCCCTTTTAAATAAACCCTAGCCGCACCCTTTAATCATTCCCTCTTTAATTTCTGATTTTATTTCCTTTTTCTAGAAGCCTTGGATTTAATTTGAATAAGCTAGGGTTTTATTTTCTAAAACCCTATATAAACTAAACCCTTAGCCGCACCACTCTCATTCATTTTTCATTCTTTTCATCAGCCACATTCTCTCCCACCTTTGCTGCAGCCACCATCACCCAAAACCCTTCAATCCGTAGCTTCTCCATTAATTCCAGCCACCATCCAACCTTGCCGTAGCACCACCATCTATTCCCCACTCCATTCCACACCTCCATACACCATCCACACCCCTTGCCGCAACCCTTTACCACCCTAAACCCATCTATAACCTAGAAAATCATCCAAAAACACCCCAAACCCTCTCTGCCACAGCAAGGAGAAGATGAAAGAGGAGCTTAAACGCGCAGAAATTCAAGTGGATTCGTTGGGCGTTCTAGGTGTAATCAATCTTTTGTTCTTTATGTTTAATTTCAATTTTATTTCTCTTTCTGTGAACATGAGAGGCTAAATCCCTAGTTAGCTAGGGGGTGATTCGAAACCATGTTTATGCTTGCAATATGAATTGATTACCTTTAGTTGGAATTTCATGAGTTGTGGATTCAATTTGTTTAACTGCTTGATTGATAACTTATTTGTGTATGTTTATTGAGAGTGCACGCTTAGTTTTCATGCATGAATATGATGCTAGAATATAAGTGAGTTTCGCCCAATAGTTACAAACTTATATTCACAAGTAGTGGAGGTTGCTTATAAACAATCGCGTTAAATGAATTCTTGGCACTAGTCTCATGCTCATCATAGTAACGAATGCCTCGTCAACACTTATAGTTTTCATGTTGCTTAATGATCTTTGATTGTATCTTTATTGTGCTTTTCACGTAAAGGACTTTTGGAGAATGTTTTGAATTGTGTATGCGCTGTCCCATCCAATTCATTAACTTAAGGAAAACTTGAAGGTTAATTTAAGCGGACCTAATTAACCCGGGGTGTTGAGTTTCATGATTCATTGAAAGACCAACTGAAAATCATCTTGTATTCAAGTGTGACATGTGTGGAGAAGAACCTTCTAGCTAGCATTCCATCCATATTTTCATCAAATTCATCTTTACAATCTGTTTTAATTACAATCTGTGCATTTTATTTAATTTCGTCAAAAACTAAATCCCCCTTTACTTTAGTGTCCAATTTAGTTAGAAAGAATCTTAGTTTGTGTTTCTAAGTGTTTTGATTCAAGTTATTACCCAAATTCGTCCAAATTAGTGAAAGTGCTCAAAACTGCCCAGAAAGTGTTTTTAAGGCAGTTTTGAGTGTTTTGGGGCTGTTTTGAGTCTTTTGGTTTGTTTTAGTGTTTTATTGTTTATTTTGCATTCTTTGAGTCTAGTTTAGTGTTTTAACTTGTGTTTTACGTTTTTGAGTCAGTTTTCAAGTGATTTAGCAATCCCTCCTAATCCCCGGTCTAGAACGATCCCTACTTATTCATATACTACAATTGTCAAAAGAGGGTTTTAATTTGTGTGCTTATATATTCCGCATCAGCTTTCATCTTCAAAATGTTGCCATCCACGTTAATTGGGGTCATGCTTGAACACACCACTTCAAATTCCTTCAAGTGCTTGTTTGGATCTTTCATGGACAGCCCATGGTATTTGGGAATATGATGCAGCAAGCTAGACTTCAATTCAAACTCATCGATTTTGTCTTGAGCTGCCCTTGGATATTAAATGCATAGAGATACGACATTGTCCAATCCCGAGGCTGAAAGTTCCTTGATAGTTCGATTATTTGCAGCCATGATGTGTTCTTCCCCTTCCTCTTCTTCTTCGTCAAACTCAAATTCTGAGCTAGAACTAGGTGGATTAGGTTCTGGCTTTTTCCTCTTCTTTCTCAAAGTTCGCTCAAAATCGTCATCTAACTCCAAGATATGTGCACGAACAGGTTGAGAACTTTGAGTCATAAACTAGTACCTAAACAAAATAAAACAAAACAAAACAAAACAAAATAAGATCAGTAACCAAAATTAAAAGACACGAACAGAAACAAAGAAGGATTAGCAATTTTGCTAATCGACGGCAACGGCGCCAAAAATTTGATGTGTTATAAACTAGCCCTCAAATTAAACCCTCTTATTGACAATTGTAGTAATGATGTAAGTAGGGATCGTTCTAGGCCGGGGATTAGGAAAGATTGCTAATCTACTTAAAACTGACTCAAAAACACAAAACTAGGCTTGAAAACACTTAACTAGACTCCAAGAACTCGAAACAAACCAAAGAGACTCAAAACAGCACAAAATAATCAAATAGACTCAAACTAGACACGAAGGGGTGATTTGGATGAAAATTAATTTTAACTTGACTCAAAACACTTAAAAACACAAGTTTGGATAGATTCTAACTAATTTGACACAACAAAGTAAAGGGGATTGGGTTTTTGACGAATTTAAAGTAAGGACAAGTAGGTAAAGACTTAAACAAGTTTGGCACAAAATTCGGGGAAATTATGGGTGATTGGCTAGCTAGAGGGTCCTTCTCCACACATAACACACTTGCATACAAGTCGATTTCTAGTTGCTTTTCCAATAAACCATGAACCTCAACGCCCCAGATCAACCGTGAACAACACTAATTAACCCTCAGATTTTCCTTAAGTCATTAAATTGGATGGATAACGCATCGGCAACCAAATTATTCTTCAATAGTTCCCTACATGAACAACATAATAGAGATACAATCAAAGATCATTAAGCTTTGTGAAAATCATAAGCATTGACAACGCATTCGTAACTATGAACAGCTTGATACTCCTGCCAGGAATTTACTTAACACGATTGTGACTAGCAACCTCTACTACTTATGAATATAAGTTCATAACAATTAAGTGAAACTCCCTTATATTCTAGCATTAAATTCATGTATGCAAACTAAGTATGCATCCTTAATCAACAAACAAGAATAAGTTCTGAATCAAACAGTTAAGTAAATTGCATTCACGATTTATGAAATCACAACTGGAAGTAATCAATTCATATTGCAAATATGTTCATGGCTTTGAATTCTCCTCTAGCTAAAACAAGTTTAGCTCCTCATGTTCGCACTTAAACAAAGAAAACTTAAATTAAACATTGAAAACAAAAGATTGAATACACCTAGAAACGCTCCAACAATCCAAAACTGGAATGGTAGGCACGGCTTCAAGGGTCTTCTCTCTTTTCTCCTTGAAAAGTTGCGGGCACAAGGTTGGTTGTGGCTGAAATTGGGTTATGGTGTGTGATAGATGGCTGGTGTGGAATTGTGGGTGTGAAGGATAGATGGAATGGTTGAATGAATGGTTGGTTTTTGCGACAGAAACATATATTTAAAGGGAGAAAAGGCAAGGCATTAATTAATTAATTTTTGGGAAAGATTTGCTCTCCAAATCCTCAAGGAAAAAGGGTAAATAGATATCAGAATCCAAGAGGAAAAGGGAAAGAGAGGTGCGGTAGATCCTAGAGGGAAAGAGAAAGGCTTTTGCTGCATGGATTTAGAAGGAATGGGCATGACTTGCACGGCAAGGAAAGGGATAGGTGCGGCATTGATAGGAGCATATTTAGGCGACTTAGCTAGCTTATTCTTGTGCATTTGTGTTATTAATTCTTAGTTAAGGTAGTATTTCAACTCATTTTCGTGTGTTTATAGGTCCAAAGTGTTAAAGTACCAAGAAAGTGCATTTTGGAGCAGTTTTGGGCACTAAGTGGATAGCTTGTATATGGGCCAACATGGATGGACGAATTTGGAGTTCAAAAAGCTAGGAATCTGATAAGAAGATGAAGAAATTAAATTAAAGACAAAAAGGATAAGGAATCAGCTCAAAAGAGGAAACATTATCCAAAACCTTATCCAACCTTATCTTATCCAAACCTTATCCTATCTTATCCTAACCTAATCTTGTTCCACCTTAATCCTAGCTGCAAGTGGACCTAAAAACATGATTTCTGTTGGAAATGTGCCCTAAAACCAATCATATGATGATACTTTACGGACATTTCACAAAGTTAAACTAATGTAGTTTAAATGTAAAGGGCAAAGATTATTGTTTGAGCCGTCTCATATAAATGTTATATGCTTAAACGATAAGTCCAAGGAATATGTGATTGGAAGAATGCGATCTAAAGAAGTTAGATTCATGAGACCATTCTTTCGTTGACACATCCTAAACGTTCCTGATCATAGGATTGTCAATTGGGCATTGACAGTCCGTTAAGATCAGTACGTGCTATGTCTTCTCTCAGGGAGAGTGACTAGTCTCGAGTCATTGGTGTGTGTGACATCAAGACAAGTACGTAGGTGCTCAATAGAGAATGAGTTCACTGAACACGATCAACGAAGAGTTCTCATATTCATGTCACATGAGAACTCATGGTTGGGATAATGCAAATTAGTCTTTTGACCTGAGGCATCACAGTTGTCTTGTGGTTAGGTCCTTAATCTTTGATTATGTCAAAGTCACTCCATCAGGAGGGTGTCCACGGCATCGTTGGGGTTAAGCCACTTAGCCATGGAGGCAAGTGAATGCGCAACAAGGGATCTCTAACCTTCAAACTGTTTGAGGGAGAATACTCTATGATATGATTAAGAATCTTTGGCCAAAGTATGAATGAGATTTAATATGTGTTCCAAATCACATTCAAGGTAATCATATAAGCACAAGACTCACATTGGATAGTAGACATGAATAAACTGTCAAACCAAACAATGTGGTCAAGAGTATTGTATTAGAGAAAGACCGTATTGCATTTGTAATCCTAAAACTGAATAGGTTCTCCACCTCTTCTGATTAGCTTGGGTAACCATGACATGCTGCTAGGCGTCAACCATGGTTTGTGGAAGCCCTAAAAGTGTATTATCACTAACGGGAGAATTGAAAGTAAGTTTCAATTCACAATCGATTAGAAAGAGTTTTAATCGCCCACTGCCTCGCTAAAAGGAACCTAATGGATCGTTCACCGAGTAAGGTAGAGTTTGAAGAAACAACGGAGATGAGTAAGAATAATTAAATGGTTTAATTATTTATCTAAGGCTAGGATTAATTAATATGTTAATTAATCAAACGAATAAGTTCGTTAAAGACCTCGGGTTAGTTTTGGGCCGCAAGGCCCAATGGGATTTGAATGTCAAGCCCATTAACTCAAGTTGTATGACAACTTGAATAAACAAAGGGCTTGAAAGCCCAATAAACCCTATAGGCCGGCCATGTTAGAAGAATAGGGCTTTTGGTCCATTAGGTCACTTATTTGAAGGGACTATATAAAGGACTTTATAGCCTAAAATTCATTAAGGGTTGTTTTTGGGGAAATGATGAGAACACAAGCTCTCCTTTCTCTCTAAAATTTCGGCCACCTTGGAGGGATCATCTAGCAATCAAACTCCTCCAAGGTCACTCATTTCTTCTTCATTATGCCTTGGTGATGAATCATTAGAGGTTCTCAATTTTTGGGAACTTTGGAGAAACCTTTTTCATCCATCCAAATCCATAGATCTAAGATGCAAGGAATGAAGGCCCTCTCTTTGGGTGATTAGCCTTTGTTTAAATACAAAGAGGAATCTACAAAGGTATATATTTCAACTCACTTTGTTTTGAGTTGATTATTGGTTCACCATTTTACTAGGCTTTGAACATTCATGGGTAATGTTTTGTTTTTAAGTGCATGCTAGCATGATTCCGCCTTTAACTTGTTAATTGCATGCTAATGATGTTGCTTAAATGAACATGTCATCTTCCAAAATAATCCTTCAATTTCTAGAAGCCTTATCTGACCCTAAAAGGGTGCAACACCCTTCCCCCTTTTATTTCTTCTAGAAAACCCAAAATCAGCCACAAAACACCTAGTTTCTAGAAGGCCCAATTTTGGACGAATTTCCTAAACCTTTTTCCCTTTGGATTCTGATTTATTAGGCCTCATTCCTTATGGATTTGGGTTACACAAATCCTTTTATGAAACTAATTGGGCCAAACCCTCTCCTAAGGGGATTTAACTCACTTGTGCCGAACCCTAAGGCCCTAATCCAATAAATCTACTAAGTGTAACCCTAATCTAATTAACCCTAGGACTATATAAACATATTTTCAGCCACAAATTCGTAACACCCTTTATGCTATTCAGAAACCTTGTCGCCGCACTACCCTAGCCTCCATTCTCATCCTTCATTCATTCCCTACACCTCCATAAACCACCTGCCGCACCCTATCACCATAATCAGCCATCCTTCATCCCTCTAAACAAGAACACACCATTCAAAACCCCGAAATCCACCACCCACACCTTGTGCCGCAGCAAGGAGGAGAAAGAGAAGCCTTAGCCGTGCATCAAATTCATCCTGGAATTGCTGAAACGTTTATGTGTAATCTTTCTTATGATTTCAATGTTTAAATTCAATAATCTTTGTTTTGCGAGTATGAGGAACTAATCCCCTTTTTGGCTAGGGGGAATTTTGAAACCATGGCTATATTTGCATTATGATTTGATTACGTTCAGTTGTGATTTCATGAATGGTGAATTCAATTTACTTATCTGTTTGAATTAAAACTTGTTTATGTATATGAATTGAGAGTGCACACTTAATTTGCATGCATAAATTTGATACTAGGGTATAAGGAAACTTCACCTAATCATTGGGAACTTACTATTCATGAGTCGTTAAGATTGTTGGTCACAATCATGTTTAGTAAATTCTTGGCATAAGTATCATACGCTTTCATAGTTACGAATGCCTCGTCAACACCTATGATTTCCATAGAACCTAATGATCTTTGATTGTCTTTCTATTATGCGCTTTCATATAGAAAACTTTTAAGGAATAATTTGATTGCAATGCGCTAATTCCATTCAATTCAATGACCTAAGGGAAATCTGAGAGTTAATTTAAGCGTACCTAATTAACTTGGGGTGTAGAGGTTCATAATTCATTGAATAAGCAACTCAAGATTGTGTTGTATGCAACTATGCCATGTGTGGAGAAAAACCTCCTAGCCATCTCACCATCCAACTAATTCCATCAATTTCGTCCAAATCTGCCTAGTTTACATTATTGTTTTGTTTGTTTGATTGTCGTCCAAAACCAAATCCCCAATTGTCTTAAAGTGTCTAATTGGTTCAAATATGTTTTAGATTGTGTTTTTAAGAGTTTTGAGTCAAGTTAGAACCAATTTTCGTCCAAGTTTGTGTTAAGGCTCAAAACTGCCCAGTTTGTGTTTTTAGGCTGTTTTGAGTGGAGAAAAATCATGGAATAAGCAACTGGAGATTGTTTTGTATGCAAGTATGCCATGTGTGGAGAAAAACCTCCTGGCTAGCCCATCATCCACTTAATTCCATCAAATTCGTCCAAATCTACCTAGTTTAATTTCTTGTTTTGTTTGTTTGATTTTCGTCCAAAACCAAATCCCTATTTGTTTTAGAATGTCTAATTAGTTCAAATATGTTTTAGATTGTGTTTTTAAGAGTTTTGAGTCAAGTTAGAACCAAATTTCGTCCAAGTTTGTGTTTAGAGTCAAATATGCCCAGTTTGTGTTTTTTAGGCATTTTTGAGTGTTTTTAGCATCTTTTGAGTCTTGTGAACTTGTTTTGAGTCTTTTAAGTTGAGTTAAGTGTTTCAAAGGTTAGTTTTATCTATTTGAGTCAGTTTAAGGTGTTTAGCAATCCCTCCTAATCCCCGGTTTAAGAACGATCCCTACTTATTTATATGCTACAATTGTCAAAAGAGGGTTAATTTGTGTGTTAAGTTAATTTTCACATCACATTTTGGCGCCGTTACCGGGGATTAGCAAAGTTGCTAATCCCTTGTGTTTGTGTTGTGTCAAAGTGTGTCTTAAGGTCAAAAGTGTCATGTGTTTATTTGTTCTTTCTTTTTGTTTTTGCCGTGACTTATTTCTTAGTGTTTGGTTGTGTGCCGTGCCTTCTAAGATTTGTTTTGTTTCCTTGTTCTAGGTAAAAGTGTATGACTCGTAGTTCTCATCCAATTTGTGAAAATATATTAGAGTTTGATGACGATTTTGAGCGAACTTTGAGAAGAAAGAGGAAGCAACCAGAACCTAATCCACCTAGTTCAAGTTCAAAGGCCGAATCTGAAGAAGAAGAAGTGGAAGAAGAAGAATAAGTCATGGCAGCGGATAATCGAATAATCAAGGAGCTTTCTGCCTCAGGGTTGGACAATGTCGTGCCATTATGCATTCAATACCCTAGGGCGGCTCAAGGCAAGACTGATGAGTTTGAATTGAAGTCAAGCTTGTTGCATCACATTCCCAAATACCATGGGCTGTCCATGGAAGATCCAAAAAAGCACCTTAAAGTGTTTGAAGTGGTATGTTCGAGCATGACACCCATCATTATCGATGGGAATATTTTGAAGATGAACGCTTTTCCATTCTCTCTTTTGGAAAAGGCTAAGGATTGGCTCTATGAATTGGCACCCGGGACTATTACTTCTTGGGAAAGCATGAAGATAGCATTCTTGGAGAAATTCTTCCCAACTTCAAGAGTGATTCTTTTGAGGAAGAAGATTAGTGGAATTCAACAAAATCAAGGGGAGTCTTTTCCAGCGTATTATGAGCGTTTCAAGACTCTAGTTGCATCATGTCCTCAACATCAAATGAAGGAAGAGCTCTTAATTCAATATTTCTACAAAGGACTCCTTCCAATTAAGAGACAAATGTTAGATGCTTCAACGGGAGGTGCTTTGGTTGAAAAAACACCGGTGGCTACCAAGGTCTTAATTGCAAACCGAGCATCAAATGCACAACAATATGAAGGCGTTGGACAAAGAGATACCCCACGGCAACAAGTGAATGAGGTAAGTGCAATTTCTGAAATTCAATCTCAATTAGCTAATCTCACTATACTTGTGTCTCAGGTTGTTGAAGGATCCAAAATGCAAGGTGCGGCCATATGTGGAGTGTGCTCTATGCAAGGACATCTCAATGATCAATGTCCTCAATTGATAAAGAATGGAGGATGATAGAATGCCCATGTTGTGGGGTACCAAAGTCCAAATCAACCAAGGAATGATCCATTCTCTAATACCTACAATCCCTGTTGAAGAGATCATCCAAATTTCAAATGGAGGGAGCCCCAACAACAAAGCGCATTTAGGCAGCAACCTCCAGGATTCTACCAAACGCCGTATGCACCCACACCACCCCAAGCACAACCTACACAACCCAAATCAGGTTCGTCCATAGATAATGATCAAAATTTTCAATTACTAACTTCTATGGCACAGGGAATGCAAAATAGGGACAAAAAGGTTGATGAATTAGAAAAGCAAGTAGGGCAAATTGCGGAGTTCATGGGCCAATTCAGAGAGCAAGGCAAGTTGCCTAGCTCGACCATCGTCAATCCAAAAGGAGGTTTTGAAACCGCTAAGGCTATCATCTTGAGAACTGGCAAGGAAGTTGGAACTATCCCCAAACCAACCAAATCAAGTCAAAAAGAGGATGAAAAGCTGCTGCTTGAAGAGGAGAAATTGGACAAAGCCATGGCAAGGGTGGAACAAACCTTGCCGCAGGCCCCTAGTGCACCAAAACCATCCCAAACCACCAAGGTAAGTCCAAATTTGAATTTGTCTAGTTCTATTCCACTAAATGTGCCTTTTCCTAGCAGGTTTATGCAATCTAAGACAGAGGAAGATGAAAAAGACATCCTAGAGACGTTTAGGAAGGTGCATGTCAATATCCCGCTCCTTGATGCAATAAAGCAAATTTCGAAGTATGCTAAGTTTTGGAAGAAGATTTGTACAACAAGGAAATGAATTCGGGAGAAAGAGGTGAAGGATTATTTTGGAAGATGACATGTTCATTTAAGCAACATCATTAGCATGCAATTAACAAATTAAAGGCGGAATCATGCTAGCATGCACTTAAAAACAAAACATTACCCATGAATGTTCAAAGCCTAGTAAAATGGTGAACCAATAATCAACTCAAAACAAAGTGAGTTGAAATATATACCTTTGTAGATTCCTCTTTGTATTTAAACAAAGGCTAATCACCCAAAGAGAGGGCCTTCATTCCTTGCATCTTAGATCTATGGATTTGGATGGATGAAAAAGGTTTCTCCAAAGTTCCCAAAATTGAGAAGCTCTAATGATTCATCACCAAGGCATAATGAAGAAGAAATGAGTGACCTTGGAGGAGTTTGATTGCTAGATGATCCCTCCAAGGTGGCCGAAATTTTAGAGAGAAAGGAGAGCTTGTGTTCTCATCCTTTCCCCAAAAACAACCCTTAATGAATTTTAGGCTATAAAGTCCTTTATATAGTCCCTTCAAATAAGTGACCTAATGGACCAAAAGCCCTATTCTTCTAACATGGCCGGCCTATAGGGTTTATTGGGCTTTCAAGCCCTTTGTTTATTCAAGTTGTCATACAACTTGAGTTAATGGGCTTGACATTCAAATCCCATTGGGCCTTGCGGCCCAAAACTAACCCGAGGTCTTTAACGAACTTATTCGTTTGATTAATTAACATATTAATTAATCCTAGCCTTAGATAAATAATTAAACCATTTAATTATTCTTACTTATCTCCGTTGTTTCTTCAAACTCTACCTTTCTCGGTGAACGATCCATTAGGTTCCTTTTAGCGAGGCAGTGGGCGATTAAAACTCTTTCTAATCGATTGTGAATTGAAACTTACTTTCAATTCTCCCGTTAGTGATAATACACTTTTAGGGCTTCCACAAACCATGGTTGACGCCTAGCAGCATGTCATGGTTACCCAAGCTAATCAGAAGAGGTGGAGAACCTATTCAGTTTTAGGATTACAAATGCAATACGGTCTTTCTCTAATACAATACTCTTGACCACATTGTTTGGTTTGATAGTTTATTCATGTCTACTATCCAATGTGAGTCTTGTGCTTATATGATTACCTTGAATGTGATTTGGAACACATTCCTAAATCCCATTCATACTTTGGCCAAAGATTCTTAACCATATCATAGAGTATTCTCCCTCAAACAGTTTCAAGGTTAGAGATCCCTTGTTGCGCATTCACTTGCCTTCATGGCTAAGTGGCTTAACCCCAACGATGCCGTGGACACCCTCCTGATGGAGTGACTTTGACATAATCAAAGATTAAGGACCTAACCACAAGACCACTGTGATGCCTCAGGTCAAAAGACTAATTTGCATTATCCCAACCATGAGTTCTCATGTGACATGAATATGAGAACTCTTCGTTGATCGTGTTCAGTGAACTCATTCTCTATTGAGCACCTACGTACTTGTCTTGATGTCACACACACCAATGACTTGAGACTAGTCACTCTCCCTGAGAGAAAACATAGCACGTACTGATCTTAACGGACTGTCAATGCCCAATTGACAATCCTATGATCAAGAACGTTTAGGATGTGTCAACGAAAGAATGGTCTCATGAATCTAACTTCTTTAGATCGCATTCTTCCAATCACATATTCCTTGGACTTATCGTTTAAGCATATAACATTTATATGAGACGGCTCAAACAATAATCTTTGCCCTTTACATTTAAACTACATTAGTTTAACTTTGTGAAATGTCCGTAAAGTATCATCATATGATTGGTTTTAGGGCACATTTCCAACAATCTCCCACTTGCACTAGAGCCAATCAGCTTGGTTATCAGTGATGATACCTCTTCTGTAATTCATTTCATAAATGGCTGAGTAGTAGGCCTAAACGAGATAGATATCTATATGTTATCCATAGAAGCAACCTTGAGAATAACGACGTCACCATTATTCATGATTCCTAATCATGTGGTTCAGTCTCTCATTTGAGTTCGGACCTTGATGAGACCTTGATTCCCTGGCTTGAGCTATCGCCCCATTAGTGTCATACACTTTCTGGTTGGAACCGAATAGAGAGTTCATAAATGAACTTTCCCATCCAAACAACATTGTTGTAAACTTCTATATGGCAATATATTTTGCCTTCATAATGGAACACACTAAAGTCATTACTTGAATGTTTCCATCCAAATATCTTTTTAGTCATAATAAAGAGATATCTGTTTATCTCTTCATTCATAATGAAGAAATATCCAATGATGGATTAGATTCATAATCTAATACATTTACGCTTCCATTACGTTACTCTAATTCTTTCTCAATTATTGAGTAATATATCCTTTAGTATTTCTCAAATACTTAAGGATTCACTTGACAGTTGCCTTGGTTCTGATCCTGGGCTTGCACTGATATTGTCTTGTACCTTGATGCTTGAATTATACGCACACAAATTAAATCCTCTTTTTGTCAAATTGTAGTAAGTATGTAAGTAGGGATCGTTCTGGACCGGGGATTAGGAGGGATTGTTAATCCCTTGGATTTGACTTAAAAACGTAAACACACAATATAAAACACTAAACTAGACTCAAAGAATGCGAAACTAAACGCTTAAAACACTAAAACAAACCAAAAGACTCAAACATCACCCAAAACACTCAAAACTGCCTTAAAAACACTTTCTGGGCAGTTTTGAGCACTTTGGTGAATTTGGACGAATTTGTGTAATAAATTGAATCAAAACACTTAGAAACATAAACTAAGACACTTTCTAACTAAATTGGACAATAAAGTAAAGGGGGAATGAGTTTTGGACGAAATTAAACTAAATGCACAGATTCTAATTAAAACAGATTGTAAAAATGAATTTGATGGAATGGAATGAATGGGAAGCTAGCCAAGGGGTTCATCTCCACACATGTTACACTTGCATAATAAAATGATTTCCAATTGCATTTCAATAAACCATGAATTCTCAATGCTCCAAGTTAATTAGATCCGCTTAAATTAACTTTCAAATTTCCCTAGATTCATTGGATTGAATGGAATACGCATTACAACCAAATTATTCCTAATCAAAGTCCCTAACTATGGAATACGCATGATAGAGACATTCAACAAAGATCATTAAGTTCAACGGAAATCATAAACATCGACTAGGCATTCATAACTATGGAATACGCATGAAACTTATGCCAAGAATTCGTTTAACGCGATTGTTTATAAGCAACCTCCACTACTTGTGAATATAAGTTCGTAACTATTAGGTGAAACTCACTTATATTCTAGCGTCATATTCATGCATGAAAATTAAGCGTGCACTCTCAATAAACATACATAAATAAGTTATCAATCAAACAGTTAAACAAATTGAATCCACAACTTATGAAACGTAATTAGAAGTAATCAAATCAAAATGCAAGCATAAACATATATTTCGAATCCCCCCCTAGCCAAGGGGGGTTTAGTTCCTCATACGTACAAAACAAAGAGAAATGAAATTAAACATTGAATTCAAAGGAAAAGAAACACCTAAACATTCCAACAACTCAAACTTGAATTGTATGAACGTTTAGGCCCGCTTCTATTCCTCTTTGTTGTAGCACAAGGTCTAAGGTGAGTTTTGGGATTATGGATGATGTAGAATGGAGTGGGGTGGTAGGATAGTGAGTGGTGAATGGCTGAATTTCTGGTGGTGTTTGGATTAGTAGGGAACTCACGGCACAAGTTGGTGTGTATGGATGATTTTCTGAAATGGAAGAGTATGTGAGGGAATAATTATGGTGAATGATCATGAATGCATGTGGAATGGCTGATTTATTTGAAGATGCATGTGCAATGAAGTGGAATGACAGTTAGGTTAAATATGCATGTGGAATGGCTTCATTTCTGGAATGTTGAATGATTAAAGGGTGTATGTAGGTTGGAAATGCATGTGGAATGGCTGGAATGAAGGGTGAATGTGCATGTGCTTTGACAGCTAGGTTGAATTAATTAAAGGGAGTGCATGTGATTAAAGAGTGGGAGTGCATGTGGTTTGGCTGAAATGAAAGGGAATGCACGGCAAGGTTGTTATTGGTGTGTTATGCATGGCATGGTTGGGATTGTGGTGCAATGATGGAGGAATAAGTGCATGTGGCTGAATTGGTGGTGTTTTGCACGGCAAAGGGGAGTGTTGGGTGATGGATGTGAACTCTTTGTTCTTCATTTTCATTTCTTCATCCCTTTATTTATTCCTAGCCTCCTTTGGTCTTCAATTTCGTCCATCTACTTGCCTTTAAGCATATGCAATCCAATTAATGCCCAAAACTACTCCAAAATGCACCGAAATGCACCCTTTTGCATACTTTGCCCTTAGAACCTGAAAACACACAAAAGAAGCATAAAGGACTAAAATAACTAAAGAAACATAACGTAAATGCACGAGAACAAGCCATTTAAGTTGCATGAATATCAATGTTTTTCATACAATATGAAATACATAAATCACCTTTCTGCTTATGCATAAAGGATTCTATTTACGCATTATTTCTTTGGGAGTCAAAGGGTACATTCCCTTTGAGAAGAACAACTTCCTAGTCTCACTAGAATTGTCATTCTAATTGAAGTTTATCATCAAATGAGAAACTTCCTAGAATCTCTTGTCTATTTTAGGGATTGATATAATCCAATTATATCTTGAAATATATCATTATAGATTTCCATTCCATTATATAGACTATATCTCCCATATACATTCTATCGTTATAGAATAACTTTAACGAAGAAGTACTCTTTTCATTTCCAAAAATTAATATATCATATATATATATATATATATATATTTAAATTTAGGAATACGATTAACTCCCACTAATCTTTTGTAAACCTAGTAAACAAAAGATTCATTTACATCTTTATGAGAAATCAAACAATTGATCTTTTCTCATAAGACGCTTATAGCTCCCACTAGCTTGCTAAGATCCATGATGGATGGATCTCTACAACTAACCTGTCTTGTGATTTATAGTTTTAGACATATATTATCAAGACTATCTTAATAATGGTTTCGGAAACCCATATTATGTCCAAACATTAAATCACCATTTAGTTGTAGCTAGCAATCTTCGAATTAATTGAAACCAAGACTACGTCAAAGATGGTTTCTTCAAAGTCAACCATTCTCTTTGAGTGTAGTCACCTTAAGCTACCAATTAGCTGTGAAGGTTTCATTATTTTGGGTCAAATGGTACTTTACCATTTCCTTGAGTATATATCGTATATACACTCAATTTAGTCATAAGGATTTTCATTCTTATTTCTTTCGAATTAAGAGGTGCAACTCTATGACATAGTCATAAAGTTCAAACCATTCAACTGAGACGGTTTATAAATCCTTCTGGACTACCTTGGAGCTTGTGGTATAGGAACTAGGTTGTCTTAGAAGTATATATCATATATATATGGGTAATTGATAATGTCCAACGAACTAAATCTTATTCATGTTCATTCTTCTCCTAATGGAGAAATTCATTATCTTACGATGCTACTTTCCTTGATATTTTTCAAGGAAATTAATCTAAAGTGTTATTTTTTTTTTTCTTGGATCAAATCTAAGGAGGTAAATACTTTAGACGTCTTACTCATCTACTTACATTTCTTGAATTCTTTGAAACCTTTTGCAAAGTATTTGAACTTGTGTTTATTCAAAATAAACTATAGTCCAACCGAGAGTGATCTTCGGTGAATGTCATACAACATGAGTAGTATTATGTTGTGGACAAGTGCCACTAACATCTAAGTGAATTAACCTCAACAACTTTGTGATTCTTTCTTCTTTCCAAAAGAATAAAGATTCGAACATTTCGCCTCTATACAATTTTAACAAGAAGGTATTGGATCCGGATCTAACGATCCAAAGCACCCATCTATGACCAACTCGTAACTTATGTTTTAGAGGTATCACAACTCAGTTGGGATTAGTCACTACCTTGCAACCTTTTGGGTTTTAAGCATCATCGTATTCTAAACAGTTAAACTACCACATCATCTCTACTATAGAGACAACCAATTAAATTACAATAATCTAATTATTGATTAATAAAGAACAATGTTTTGTCAAACAAAACATTTATCCATCTCTACTATAGTGACGGATTTAAGTTCCTTAAAATTGGAATGTAAAGACAATCTTTAGTATTTTCCAATTTCTTTGGTAGTTCATATGAGGAAGTAAGTACAATCCGCTTTCGCAGAGATCTATATTTTATTCACTTTCCGAATGTGAAGTACTTTATCTTCTCTCATTAATCTTCTACTTTTTATTAGCACACTTTTACAATAATTGTAAAACATAGTTACTAATACGGAATCAAGCATTCAAGTAGAAGAACCAACTGTTTTGAACTATTTCAAGAACATATTACAACACCTTCGAAAGGTGTGTTCTTGACACTTGCAAGACATTTCTTGCAAATACCCCTTCCAATGTCCATCCTTTCATAAAGAAAGTTTGTTCCCTTGGAGTTATTTTGCCTTCTTTATTTGACTTCTCCTTTGACTACAATAGTCATGGTCCCTAAACTCCCACTTTCTTTCTTGAAACTTATTTCAATTGTGTTATACACATCAAACAATTTGGAGAGTGTGTGGTTATTGTTCACTATATAGTTTACAATAAACTTAGTGAACCATTAGGATAGGGACACAAAGGTGAAGTCCTTGCCTAATTTCCGTCTCGTTAAGTGGTTTAACACTTCAACACTCAATGATTCAAAATCATCATAAGTCCATGTTGATGGACTATTTTTGTCAACCAACCATTATGTTCTAAACATAATTACAAACTTTCAAGAGTTGTTCAAGGCAACTCTCATTTCTTCATACAACAATTTGTAAGTGAAGAATCATGGCACATAAAGCGTCCATGCCCTTGTGCTTACTTCAAAAGTTCCTTGTTTATGTAACAAAGAAACAAGCACTAAAGTTTGTGTTGATTAAGGGTTGTTCAAAGCAACTCTTATTTCTTCATACAACAATTTGTATTTGAAGAATTATGACATTAAAAGTGTTGTCCTTCTCATGTTAGACTTATCTAACATATTCTTCCAATGATACATTATCAATAGGAAGATTGTGAGGATGAGACTACTTAGTTACATCTACAAGCCATTAAAGACAATCTATGGGATTGTAGAACTAAGTCCGGAAATTAAAGCATTCGGCTTTTCTTTGTCAAGTTTTGGATAGCGTTTGCAAATATATTGGTAAACAAATACATAACGAATATAAATTGATTGATTTTAAGCCATTTGATTCGGGTCTTTAAATCAAATAGCACCACCCACTATTTTTGGCAAATTCCATATCCCTCATCGGAATTCGAGAGTTTTGTTGAACTCTTAGCGGGGTATGGGAGACTCACCATTACCAAGCCCACCTCACGATGATACGATATCGGTTAGCAAAAATAATGATGAGAGAATAACACTTTACTCATTTACAACTCTTGTAATTACCCATCTAGTTTGGCCTCTAGAGAATGTGGCCTCACGATGATACGATATCGGCACCATTGCACTTAGTTAAGTTATTCCCACCATGCTTAGTTCATGAAGGGGTTCAAGAATAGCCTCACAATGAAATGATATCGGCCATCCTCGTTGCCTACACTTACCTCATCATATGTTTATGGACTCCTCCTGAGTGTAAGCATGCACTTTGTACTCCCCCATGATAGGGTGAAGCCGGTGTACAAGTCACAAACGATTGGAGCCCACCATGGTGGAAGGCCTACGAAGAAATGTTCAAAACATCTCTCGTTTATCAACTTAATATTCGTTTGTTGAGGGAGTAGTTTTGGGCTACATCAAAATCATTTTAATCATATTAAAAGAACATGGCCCTATCATAACTATTGGTCCAAGTTAATATGATTTAGTAGCATATAATACTCCCACTGTTTCGTTGAAACAAGCGAGACTATATGGAACTACTAACGAACGCATTGCATCCTCATATGGACTATATAGTCATATTAGGTTTTAGGATGATTATGAACCGTTTGATTTGATCCAACACGAGCCTTGTGTTGGACCTTGGGTTTAAGGTAGATAGTTGTTGATTTTAGTTACGCGTTTAATCCAATTAAACCGTTATTTCCTATTGGGCGTTGGACCCAACTATTCCAATTTGCATACATATAAACAAAGAGGAATACATGAAATAATAAGAAGGGCTTATGCCCTTTTACAACACAAATAATGGGCTTATGCCCTTTACAACAAATTGAAGGACTTATGCCCAATACAACAACTTGAATTAATCAAATTACATTCAAATCTACATTACTTAAAACCCAAGCATTCATAATGTAAATCGGCCAATCACATAGCTCAATTATCGAGGCCTTTGGTTCATAATCACCCTTTTCTTAATTAACTAAATTAACTAAGAAAGCAACTTTAAACAATTGGTCTTTGGATCCATAGAATTGATTTAAATGGAACTAAATATAATGAAAATCAAATTCTCATTAAAGAGACAAAACAATTTTTTGTTCTCATTTTGTTTTGGGCCAAAAACAATGACCACAACAATTTGGGTCACTTTGTTAAAACAAAAACTTTTGGGGTCAAAATGCAAATACACAAAAGTATCAAAACTTTATATAATTGCACAAAAGTCCCTCCAACACCTTTTACCAAAGGTGGCCGGCCGTAGTGTTGAAAAATTGAAAAATCTAAAGTTTTGAAAATGGTTTTTGGTAGGTGAGACAAAGGTGACTTTGATGGTTTGTAAGAAAATGTTTTTTATAAAACTTTAAAATTCTTTTAGTCACATCTCACCAATAACTATCACCCATCATTTGAAAAACAAAACTTTATGAAAAACATAAAACTTTTGAATCAAAACTTCAAAACCTTTTTGTTCTTGGCAAGAACTTCAAGAAATATGAAGAACATACATGAAAACTCATAATAGCTCCATGGATGTTTTCTTTCACCAAAAACTCAAATTTTCACAACTCAAAAGAGGGTTAATATCCTAGGGTACTTAGGGGTTCCAAAAAGCACTTTAAAACCATTTTAACAAGACTAACAAGAACCCAAAAAATCACCCTTTGGATTTGGCCGAAATTCCCAAAACACTTGGCACCAACTTTTAGTTCCAATATTCATGCTTTAATGAAATACATCTACAACATTTGAGATGCTAAATTTTCAAGCAAAATTTATATTCAAAGCAAGAACAAAGCTTGTAACATTTACAACACTTAAATCACAAAATATGAAAAATCACAAAACCCAAAAGGATCCACCATAAACTAGGCCTAGGCTCTGATACCACTTGAAGGATTATTTTGGAAGATGACATGTTCATTTAAGCAACATCATTAGCATGCAATTAACAAATTAAAGGCGGAATCATGCTAGCATGCACTTAAAAACAAAACATTACCCATGAATGTTCAAAGCCTAGTAAAATGGTGAACCAATAATCAACTCAAAACAAAGTGAGTTGAAATATATACCTTTGTAGATTCCTCTTTGTATTTAAACAAAGGCTAATCACCCAAAGAGAGGGCCTTCATTCCTTGCATCTTAGATCTATGGATTTGGATGGATGAAAAAGGTTTCTCCAAAGTTCCCAAAATTGAGAAGCTCTAATGATTCATCACCAAGGCATAATGAAGAAGAAATGAGTGACCTTGGAGGAGTTTGATTGCTAGATGATCCCTCCAAGGTGGCCGAAATTTTAGAGAGAAAGGAGAGCTTGTGTTCTCATCCTTTCCCCAAAAACAACCCTTAATGAATTTTAGGCTATAAAGTCCTTTATATAGTCCCTTCAAATAAGTGACCTAATGGACCAAAAGCCCTATTCTTCTAACATGGCCGGCCTATAGGGTTTATTGGGCTTTCAAGCCCTTTGTTTATTCAAGTTGTCATACAACTTGAGTTAATGGGCTTGACATTCAAATCCCATTGGGCCTTGCGGCCCAAAACTAACCCGAGGTCTTTAACGAACTTATTCGTTTGATTAATTAACATATTAATTAATCCTAGCCTTAGATAAATAATTAAACCATTTAATTATTCTTACTCATCTCCGTTGTTTCTTCAAACTCTACCTTACTCGGTGAACGATCCATTAGGTTCCTTTTAGCGAGGCAGTGGGCGATTAAAACTCTTTCTAATCGATTGTGAATTGAAACTTACTTTCAATTCTCCCGTTAGTGATAATACACTTTTAGGGCTTCCACAAACCATGGTTGACGCCTAGCAGCATGTCATGGTTACCCAAGCTAATCAGAAGAGGTGGAGAACCTATTCAGTTTTAGGATTACAAATGCAATACGGTCTTTCTGTAATACAATACTCTTGACCACATTGTTTGGTTTGATAGTTTATTCATGTCTACTATCCAATGTGAGTCTTGTGCTTATATGATTACCTTGAATGTGATTTGGAACACATTCCTAAATCTCATTCATACTTTGGCCAAAGATTCTTAATCATATCATAGAGTATTCTCCCTCAAACAGTTTGAAGGTTAGAGATCTCTTGTTGCACATTCACTTGCCTCCATGGCTAAGTGGCTTAACCCCAACGATGTCGTGGACACCCTCCTGATGGAGTGACTTTGACATAATCAAAGATTAAGGACCTAACCACAAGACAACTGTGATGCCTCAGGTCAAAAGACTAATTTGCATTATCCCAACCATGAGTTCTCATGTGACATGAATATGAGAACTTTTCGTTGGTCGTGTTCAGTGAACTCATTCTCTATTGAGCACCTACGTACTTGCCTTGATGTCACACACACCAATGACTCGAGACTAGTCACTCTCCCTGAGAGAAGACATAGCACGTACTGATCTTAACGGACTGTCAATGCCCAATTGACAATCCTATGATCAGGAACGTTTAGGATGTGTCAACGAAAGAATGGTCTCATGAATCTAACTTCTTTAGATCGCATTCTTCCAATCACATATTCCTTGGACTTATCGTTTAAGCATATAACATTTATATGAGACGGCTCAAACAATAATCTTTGCCCTTTACATTTAAACTACATTAGTTTAACTTTGTGAAATGTCCGTAAAGTATCATCATATGATTGGTTTTAGGGCACATTTCCAACAAGAGGTGGTACATGTAAGTGAGAATGTCTCTGCAATGTTGCAAAGAAAGCTGCCACCTAAATGCAAAGATCCAGGTAGTTTCACTATCCCTTGTGTAATTGGTAATACAAGATTTGAACATGCTATGCTAGATTTAGGTGCATCAATTAATGTCATGCCATATTCTATTTATGCATCTATGAATCTATGAAAGCTTAAAAATGATGGTGTTATTATTCAATTAGCCGATCGATCTAATGCATACCCAATAGGAGTTTTGGAAGATGTTTTGGTGCAGGTAGACCACTTGATTTTTCCTGCAGATTCCTATGTGCTTGACATGGACGATTCAACCCACTCTCCACCATCGCCACTCTTACTTGGATGACCTTTCATCAGGCATCCCCTTTAGGAATGGGATTTAGGCTTCTAGAACCATATATTTAAGTGTCCCAATAAAATTAGGGATCCTCTTGGTTGCTGGAACATAAGTAATGAAGGATTAGGATTGACTAAGTCAAAATAAGGTAGTTTGACTCATGTTTTCTTTGTTGAGCTCTAAATCTTCTTTGCCTTGAATTAATTCTTCCATCTCTTTAGCATATTCTTAGCCTTTCTTGAACTTCAATTTCATCCATCCACCTTGCTCCAAGCATGTGTTATCCATTCCAAGCCCAAAACTGCTGCATATTGCACTTTCTTGCTACTTTAGCCCTTTGGACCTACAAACACACGAAAATAGCTTAAAATATTAAAATAACTAGGAACTAACAACATAAATGCAAGAAAACAAGCTAACTAAGTCACATAAATATGCTCCTATCACCCTCGTATGCAAAATTTTGCTATGAAGACTATGCAGCAAACTTGATGAGGATGATTAACTCTGATGAGGTTCAATCGTCATCAGAAAACTCTCATGATGATAAGAGAAAGCTCCAATGAAGCAGAAGAACCCTCTCAATGCCCTGTTGAAGTTGAACCCATATGCAAAGACTACGAGGAAGATGTCACATATGGGAGGGCGAGGGATAAATGTTATGGGATAAGTTGCAAGAAGTAAATGAGGCTATTATGATATTAGGGTTGAACTTCATCTTGCCTAATTTTGCTTGACAATGACAGATATGGAAAAAGTAGATTTCTAATTTGGAAATTCTAAACATTGAAGGTTCAAAGATGGAGTTGGGTTTGGAAAGAAGGCCATGAGGCAAAAGAGGAGGTTTCATGATGTAAAATAAAGGACAAAAGCAAAGATAATTTGAAGAACCTCAATTGTGAATGGGCTATTTAAAGGTAAGGTGTCAAGAGATCTCACCATAGAATATGAAAGGTTTTTGTCTCAAGATTTGTATGTCCGAAGAACGAAGCCATTAGAATATGTAAACTCCTTGTAGAATGCGCACAAGTAATTGATATACTCTTCATCATCGCAACTTTTTTGGAATGACAATCGAGATAACACGTCTAAATTTGAAACATCTCATCTACCCTAAAAAATTGGACCGCTATTTGAAGATAGAAGAATAAACAATACGTATTCCAACTTACTGAGAAAGGCATGGTCTTTGGATAACTGTCCATCCTCAAGGGAACAAGTTCCTTTCAAATACATAATTAGGGGCAATTGTGGGACCATAAATTTTCAGGGGTGGAGTCGAAATACGGTTACCTTAAAAGTCCGATCAGGGACTCAACATCTTCGAGCATAGCTAGATTAACAGAGAAATAGGCAAACTCCAAGTAACTTCACTGAGAATGACCATGCTTATTACATGGGGACCTGATCCAACATGGAATCAGCCAGGTTCCCTATATTTCTTGGAGTTCTTACAATCTAGGAATTGGTGTGCGCTGTAAGTAATCATGCTCCTAAGAGGATGCAATATCTACTCCTATATATCCTCTAAGGATTCACTTGGCTTAATACAAGATTCTATCCTAAAAATGTCACTCTCCCAACTGGCATAATTACACCCTTTTACGTTTCATTTCAGGTAACGCAGTCATCGCACTCTAATTCTCTTACCCACTACTCAAGTTTTATACTTGCTTCCTAACTTGACCATTGCGGAGCCTTTGGTCAGTATACCCACCCAACCTTCCCCTACTAGTCTTAAGCTTACTCATGATTGTTTGCTATTTTAAAAGTTACACAGATTTGTGCGTGTTCACAACCAACAACAGTGCACGAATTTGGTTCTAACACTTACCTCAACTGTGTAATATCTTTTGGGACTTGGGTTCTAATCAAGCAATGACATGACTTAGGTTTTGATTGAACCTCATTGTTTATCAATTTGTTAATTAACCAGATCGGGAGTAATCGCTTTCGATAGTGACTACCTAGCTCATCTCACCCCCCGCGAATTGTGTGTCGAAGGCTATTTGGGTGAGTTTATTAGCATCATTACTCTGGATTCGTGAGATGTGTTTTCACATGATGCCAGAGAACGTGTCAGCAAAATAGGTGGTGACCATGTGATAAAGAGCCAACGTGCAACTTATGCAACAAAAAGTGCCCTTGATCTGGTTAATCACAACCTTCAAGTTTCATAACACCAAAATTCTAGTTACTTTTAGGCCATGCACCATTCCAAGACTAATTACCAATGCTTCATACTCGGCCTGGTTATTGGTACAGTCAAAGTCGAATTTAAAAGCGAACAACCAGCGCTATCATTTTGGCAACTGAATAACTATACCAACACCGGTGGACGTTATGGTACTTAACCGATTGAAATACATGGTCCAAAAATTATCTTGCATGTGAAGAAGTTAAGGTTCCACCATAAAACCAATTGGCAATATGGGGAGTAGCCTAACCTCTTATAAGCCTATGCAAGGTCCCTCTTCCCATCAATTGGGACTCATGTGTGGTGGATTTTCGAGCCTAACATGTGGATAACACAACGGGGTGATGTAGAGCACATGTGACCGTTTGGCTTCACACGAGGGACAACCTGCTCTGATACCATGAAGAAGTTGAGGTTTCACCATAAAACTAATTGGCAATATGAGGAGTAGCCCAACCTCTTATAAGCCCATGCAAAGTCTTTCTTCCCATCAATGTGGGACTCATTCTCAACACAACCATGTCGATCTCAATGTCTTCGCCCCAGAACCTATATAGAAAATGATGTTGTGCCAAGAAATCAACCAAAGCCTGCCCCTTTACAGCCTTTTGAGGAACATATTGAATAGTGAATTCAAATGAAGCAATTGCCCATTTTCCAATTCGGCCTTTGACTATAGGCCGAGTGAGCATGTAACAAATAATGTCGATATGGGCGATGACTTGAGTGATTGAGGGTAATGTACAATGTTGTAGCTTAGACGCCACAAAGAACAAGGCCGAGCATAATTTTTCCACGATCGTGCAGTTAATTTCAGCCGAATTGAGATTGCAACTAAAGTAAAACATAGCTTGCTCGCAACTACTTTCGTTATCTTGAGCCAGAAGATAACTAATGGATTTTTTGACAACTAAGAGATAAAGTTTCAAAGGCTTTCCTAGTTGGGGTGGCATCAAAACTGTTGAGACAGTCAATGGATTTTTCATTATACTAATGCTCGACTCGCCATCCAAAAGTGTCGTTGTCTTTGAGCTTGAGCAATGTTGAGAAAGCCTTCATTTCTTCTGGCTGAATTCAAGATGCATTGGTGAAGAAAGTTAATTTTTCCGAGCAAACATTGGAGTTGTTTCTTAGTTACCATTGAGGGAGCATCAATAATTACACGAGGCTTATTCTTATCAACCTCGAGCCCACAACAATGAACTAAGAAACCTAAAAAGTTATTAGTCGAGACCCCAAAAGAAACCTAAAAAGTTGTAGACATGTAAATTTCGGTGAAATAAATACTCACCAACACATTACAATGTCGATGTGCTAAGGCTTACGTAGCATGTTTTGTATCTGACAAATCGTGCAGATAACACATGACCCATCAAAACTAGACAAGTCATCAAAGGAGACACGCATTGATATTTGGTGAAAATTAATTTAAGAAATTATCTTTATTAATTCTTAAATTAATTTTAATTTAAATCAAACATATCCACTTATTTATATTAACAAATGAAATGCCAAATCGGGAAAGATTGGTCAAATTACCAAATTAAGGATGAAATGTAATTCATTTATTTGATGAAAATAAATATCATTTGATTAAATTCAAGATTATTTGATGAAATCAAATCAAGTTTGGGTTCTTTCGTCAATTAATCAAGTCTAAATTAAAGACTAAATCCAACCTCAATCAAGATTTAGAGAGCCCATAAATACGAGGCTCCAAGACCAAGAAAGATCCTCACTCTCAGACGCTCAAACTCCCGAACACTTCATACACACTCAGAAGACTCACAAAGCTCATTGCATTCTTCACCACGCCTCGAGCCAAACTCTTGTAGCGTTCATTGGTTCGAGAACAAGTCACTACGACTCTCGGATCAACCACCCTAAGCATACACTTCGCAACTCCAGAAATCAACTTAGAGGATTAATATTTTGTAATCAAAGATTGTAACCCTAATTCTTCATTAATGCATTATTTTGTACACTTGTTCTTGTTTCGATGTTTGCAGGAATTTCATGTTTACATTTTCCCCTTAGAATTAGTTCCCAACAGTCCCTCATCAGAAGTTACTATTATAATGTGGCCAATGGCAGAATGAAGACTCATATGAATTTTTCTTCCGTTCACTTCCTCGTGGGATGATGCAACTCATATGTTTTTCAATTAAAATAACATATCATTTAGTTTCTATATTATTTTATAAATATTATACTTCTGCACAACATTGATTTAAACTTTTTATGTATTCACAAAATACATTTACAACGATGTTTTCCAATAGACATTGATAATTAGAATATTCAATGCTTATTGCATATGAATCAACAAGTCAAGGTCATGCTAAGTGAATTTCCATATAAATTAAGGACTAGTTAGGTATTATAATACATTTTAAACAAAAATTGTTTTTGTTTTACTATGAGAATAAACAATTGTAAAATAAAGTTGTTAAGTGTTTGTAAAAGTGTTTTAACAAAGGCAGAATGTCTAAGTGTTTGATAAACTTTTATACAAATTATAGTGAATATGTTAAATGACTAAAAACAATACAATATTTAATGTGATATAATCATTGTCAAAGACATAATGTATTGGTAAAGATTGTAATTTTGAAAAATATGTGGGGGGTGTACTTGTGTTGACCCTAAAAAAACTACTAAACCCACGTGGCTCGCATGATGAATAGCTAATAAGTGTCATTCGGTTGAATGCAGGGCGTGCTAACTCGTTGGTTAAGCTCGGTCGGGGAGTGAATGAATGTTGATGTGGCGTTCGGTGCATTGATGACTTCTAAATCTTGCGACTGCAGCTGAGGAATGAACACGTCTTAACCTTCAGGTTCTAGAGCCTAAAGACAAGGCTGGTAGTACTATGAAGTTCAGTAAATAATCGACTTTTAGTGTACCGAATGTTGTAACCTAATAACACCCTATCTCGCCGAAAGGTTAATGAGATTACCTCTTCCAATAATGATTCAAAGATTCCTTGCTGACCAAAACTTAGATAGATAACTAGTCGGTCTCGAAGCAGTGATGTTTATCCAAACTGAAGGTGCTCCTTGATCGCTTGATTCTACAACTCCAGTAGTATTTATCCAAACTGAAAATATCGTTGGTTGCCTTCATATTGCTATTTATCCAAACTGAAGATGTGTTGGTGGAAAAAAGGGTAAAATAAAAATCTCAAGATATCTGAGAAGTTTCCCGTAGAGCGAGAGTTTGCGCAGGCCAGATTTGTGTGTTAATTTGAAGGGTCTTAAATGATGCATTCCTTTCTCTATTTATAGTGATAATTTCCCACATGGCCAAAGTAGAATCCCAGTTGGATTATAACACCTTGATCTCTCCTTTATCCATTATGAATAAATTTTGGCCAATCCTAGCATCTTAGAACTATGAATCTAGCCTTATTATCCTCCATATTCAATCCTTGATTGCCAGTAGATGCTCCTTGATTTGATGCATCATCAACATTTGAAGGCTCCTCATTGTATCAAGACTCAGCCAAAGCTCTATCCAGGTTTACAATGAAATCAACTCCTAGTGGGACTTAGCCAACCTTCTTTGGGCTAGGCTTTATTTGGGAATATCCCAAGGCATTTGGGCTTTTCTTCTGGGTCAAGCCCATGACTGCTCTCAGCTCAAAATTGTTAATTTGGGTCCAAACAACTTGCCATTTGAAAATTTTATTAAATGGGCATTGATTACTATGCTTTGAAACAAAACCCTTCTTCTGTTTTCCTATTCTTTTTTGTTTTTTTGTCATTGACAACAGTTCTTTCTTTTAAAAAACACTTTTTTTTTTCTTTTTTTTATTTATTTTTTTTTTTTTAACCAAACATATTTGATGTTCCAAATTTTTTAATAAGCTGCTTTTTTATAAAGGCATATTTGTCGATTTGCCACTCGAACTTGTATTGAGATGTCAATTCCCCCTGAACTTTAATTTTAGCCGATTACCCCTTGAACTTTTCTAATTAGTCAATTTACCCCTCGAACTTTAATTTTAGCCAATTACCCCTTGAACTTTTATAAATAGTCAATTCCCCTTATGCTATATTTTAAACTTTTTATCCAATTTTCCATTCATTTTGATCATGCGGACAACACATGACAATTGTGTGAGGGTAAAAGCATGAAAAATTGGATGATGATTTTTAAAATCTAACACTAAAGTTAAAGTTCAAGGGGAAATTGACTATTTGTAAAATTTTAGAGGGGTAATGGGTAATGTTAAAGTTCAGAGGAATTGACGAATTACAAAAATTTAAAGAGATAATTAGCCAAAATTAAAGCTCACGAAGAAAATTAGTAACTCTATACAAATTTGATAGCAAACCGACAAATACTTTTATTTTAAAAGCACTACAATCTCAAACTTGCCTATAGGCTGATAAATCAGATCCGTTACGGGTCGAACCACAACCAATAAAAAAGTAGAAATGGAATTGTGAAAGATGATAGGGTTAAATTTGTCTTTGAATGTCAGCGGCTGCTAGGGTTTTGGCATCGTATTGTACATATAGAGCCAAACTCAGAGTAAACTGCCGTCTTGCCCGTGTCGTCTCAAAGCGCCAAAATCTACATCACTGAAACCAGCGTTAGGGTTAGTGTTATCGATTCGCCATGGGAGTGTTCACCTTCGTGTTGAGGACCTCCGGGGGAGAGTGGTGCGCCAAGCAGCAGAATGGAGACCTTGAGGCCTCCGCTCCATCCACATTCGAGCTCCAGAGGAAGCTGGTCCAGTCCGCTCTCTCTTCCGACTCCACCGGCGGTGTCCAGACCTCCTACTCTCCTGTCACTCCCACCTCAGCCGTCTTCCAGGTCTCTCTCTCTCTCTCTCTCCCCCTCCCCCTAAATCTCGTGTTGTATTATTGTTCCTAGCCTCCTATGCCTTTGATTCTAAAGTTCTGTATTTTTCTTACGGTTTTCAGTTGACTTGGAAAATTCAAATCTGGGATTTGATTTGATTTGATTTGTTGTTTATTGTTTCTTGATCTCTCTGATTTTTTTGATCTTTTAATTTGTTATTTTTTTTATCTTTTAATTTGTTATATGTTTTCCCAGAAATGTAATCGATTGTTGCAAAAGTAAAATAATAATAATGATGGAATGAACTGTAGAATTATGATTGCCCAAATCATCTGCGGACGCATTCGTTACTATGCCAAATTATATGACTTGTTTTACATGTAAAATATGCTCCACAACCCTTGTGTTTGGGTTTTTGCTTCAAATTAGTCGGAATTATGTTCGCTCAATTCGTTCATGGATGCATTCGTTACTCTGCCAAACTGTATTTTCTGTTCCACTTCACTTGTGTTAGGGTTTTTGCTTCAAACTACTCTGACTTGTGTTTGCTCAAATCGTCTGTGGTTGCTTTCGTTACTATGCCAAATTGTATGACTTGTTTTACGTGTAAAATATGATCCAATTGTTTGAGGCATCCATAATCATGAGTCGATGCTTGTATGCCTTTTTATTGCCCCTTAAGACCAGTTGTTTTAGACAAATGCTACAGCATCAAAGAACTTTGAAAACCAAGTGTGGGTGTTATAAATTGTTCATGCGTGCTAATCTCTTTTTAAGTTATTGTGTTGTGGTGCTGAATTTGTATGTTGAAACTTATTTGGTTCAGGTGATCGTTGGTGGTGGTGGTGGCGGCGGCGGTGCCTTCATTGGAGGTGGTGGTGGTGCTGTGGCTCCAGGAGGTGGTGCAGCGGCTGCTGCAGAGGCTCCCGCAGCTGAGGAGAAGAAGGAAGAGAAGGAGGAGAGCGATGATGACATGGGATTCTCTCTCTTTGATTAATCTAGTACCGAGTTACATATGTCGTAATCTTGTTCCTTTCTTCAAATTGCATGTGGTGTTGGATGTTTTTGAATTGGTTGGATGAGAGTATATGAGATCTTAAGAAATTTTTGTTAAGACAATTTGATGCACTCTTGAAGTGGTTATGTGGTTATGCTTAAAGTGGTATCCTCTGTTGGTTATGTGGTTATGTTTAAAGTGTTAACCTCTGTTTGGCTTTGTTTCTGCATTTCTCGACCGAGATTTGACATTGAAGCCTAAAACCTTCATTCGTAAGTTACGCTTGCAAAATACTAAATATGTTTGAAATTGCTAAGCATCTCCAGAGTAGATGTTAAAAAGTCAAAATCAGTAATAACATTAACAGCAAAAAAAGACAATATTAATGTTTTCTAACTAAGATGTCAATTCTTATGTGGCATGACGTTGATTGGCAACAATGCGGTTGCTTTCAAATTTAACAACAATTCCAAATCAATCACAATTTTGAAAATAAATAAAGTAATAAATAATAGTTTAAATTAACATATCGGATTGAAAACAGAACTTTAAATATGATAAAAGTGCTACATAGACTCTTAAATTTAAATTCTATGTTTAAAATTTGATCTCCTTTGAAAATGCTTGGAAGGTATATAATTTGGACAACGAAAATATAAGGCGCTTCCAAAAAGTAGAAAATTGACCATCATGTAATCTAATGGTTCTATGATTTTTTTATTTGGGTAATCATTTACAAATAATTTGAGTAATCTTTTAAAAATAATCTGAGAGAGAGAGAGAGGTTTAAATGCTGGTAACATGGCAAACAGTGGAGTTGTCAAAGGAGCAATTACAAGTGACGGCATTCTCAAATCCTTGAGTTGCGTTTGGATCACTTCATGGAAGTTGGTCGCTGCATGGATCTGCATCTCAACTGAAATCCCAGTCCGTATTCCCCAGTGCCTTTGCTATGTCAGCTAAAGCTTGCACTACAAAAATGATAAAATGGAGCATACACACACACACACACACACACACACACATATATATATATATATACATATAGTCAAAATATACATATTTATGCAACTGGTACTATATATAGATAGATGTTGCACCATAGAAAAAAAAAATTAATATGTAATCAAGAACAGTGAATCATGAATCCAAAGATGACATATTATTTTAAGTTTTTCCATTAAAACGTTTACAAAGTTAAAGGATGAAACAAATTAAGGTGATTAATAAGGAAGAAGTAATTGACATGTAAATATTAAGGTTAAATGTACTACGTACCTGCATCTTGCGGCAATCGAGCAGCTCCGAAAGCAAAGGTTGCAAAGGAAGAACATATTCATCATTATTTTCTTAAGAAACTTTCGCATCTGAAGAAGAAACTCAGATGAGTGTTTTAAAGGCACAGTAAACAGAAAGATGGGAGGGAGTAGACCTGCAAGGACTTGAACAGAAGTCAAGTTCTACTTACCTAACTTGCCCTTGAAAAAAGACAGAAAAAAAAAAAAGAAAAACAAATTAGAGTTAATTACATAGTACACCAAAAATGTTTAATTAGGTCACTTTCAAAAAGGGACTCGACCTTTCAAAATTTTCGCATTACCACCTAAAATATTAAATAGTTAACAATTTAAGTCATTTTAGTTTTCCTCCAGAACAGGAAAAAAAAAAATGTCACTCCAGTGTATTGTTAACGACTTGCCAAACGGAAAATGCAATGTTAAATTGTTCGTAAAGAAAAATAACATGCTTCGTATTGTTGACAGAGGGGGATTACATGGGGAAATATGGAAAAAAACTAAAATTTGAATCCCATATAGAATTATAGCCATCATTTTATGTATATGATAATTATAACAAAAAAATTGATGTAAAATACTAATATACCCTTAATGACTAAAAACTTTGTCATTCCCTCCGATTTTCTCAACAACCAAATAGCAAAAACAACAAAACATTACCCAATAAAGTTTTTACTTACCTGAAAGTTTTGGGACTGAAGAGTTGGGAAACTTGCAATCTACATTTGAAACTGAAATATGCGTTTGACACTGAAAAAGCGCTAACGCCTAACAAGTTTTCGATTTGATGATTTGGGTGTCAGTGTGGGTGGGGGTAGAGAAAATCCATGGGCCAAAACCGCCATTGGAGGTCTGCTTTCTCATCTTCCTTGCGCATGGATGAAGGGTGAGCTGCAGAATGCCTGGCAGGCCATCCGTTGGGCCATCGACTACCACCTCAAAGCTACTGCACACCCAAGCACCATTAATCGATCCGATCAGAGGATCAAAAATAGTTTAAAATGACATGAAAACCGTCTCCAACCGAAAGTTAGAATAAATGCATCATGGGACCCACCAAGCCAAAAAGGAGGAATCAGGCCAACTGGCTGGCTCCTTTGGGCCGGCCAACTGGCTGGCTCCTTTGAGCCGACCAACTAGCCCCGAGCCGACCTCTCTTCCTCTCGCAGGCAACGACTCAAGCTTCTCTCTTCCTCCTCTTCTTCTTCTGATTCATCTTCTTTCTCTCCCATCGAGCTTTACGTTTTGACGATGGGTTTTGAAATCTGAAGCTTCAAAACCATGGAAGACGCTTCAAATTCGAACCCAATCTCTGAAAATAGAGTAAAGTAGTGAGTTCAATTTCTCAATCTGCAATTATGTTGATTGGGTTTCGATATTCGAATTCGGTATGATATTTACTTTCTGTTGCTTTTTGTTTTTTCAGAGAAGCTCCCCAGCTTGCTGCTTTGGAGATGGCCTAAAAGCGTTCAATTTCTCAATATGGAATTTCTTGATTGTTCTGCTTATCATCGGATTTGCCCCGCCAAAAATTCACAGACCTCCATATCAAAAAGCTTTGTAATTTTTGCTTCATTTTTTCATTTTTTAATTGTTTTGTTTTTCTAATTGGACTTACAGAATCTGTGATGGTATTCATTTATGGGATTGTTGGGTTGCTGTGGTTTTTGAGTTATGAGTTGGAGAAGGAAAAAAGGTGACACTCATCCTCCACACAATCCATAGACTAAACTGCAAAACAGAAGGCCACATCACCACCAAGGCATGTTTTCTAATTTCTAATTTTTTTTTTCTTGGAATTTTAAGCTGTTGTATGAGCTGTAGGCTGTAATTCTTGTGAAAGATTGCATCTTTGAGGTGGGTTTTTGGTTTAAGAAATTGGGTTCTCTTTTGATTTCCATATCTTTGGCTCTGTCTGTGTTGTTTATAATATTTGTGCTTTTTTGTTGAGCCATTGATGAATCAGGTAATGATTTGCTGGTTTTGATGGGGAAAAATCTTGATTGAGTAGGAAAGTAATTGAGATATGATCTGTAAGTAGGGTTTGTAACCAAGTTTGGGTTTAAAAAATGAGGTTTTAAATATTAAAGGAATCGTAGGCACGAAGAACGGGCCAAACAAATACAAAAAGAGATGAATAATAGGAATATGCAAAGGAACACTTCGGATTACACTCCAATGAGTAAGGCCTATTTTGATAGGAAAAAGAGGGATATTATGGCCCAACGGGAGTTGTTTATCTCTGACTATAATCCTACAAGGGCGGATGATAATGATGATGATTATAGACTTTAAATTTAAGTTGTTGTAGTTTTTAAATTTAAGTTATAGTTTTTCAATTTAAGTTGTTGTAGTTTTTGAATTAAAATAATAAATTATGGTTGGCCTATAGTCCTTTGGCCCCCTGGGTTGGAGATGGCTTTTTGTCACAGGATTATGTTTGGCCTATGGCTCTCTGGCCCCTCAGTTGGAGATAGTAAGAAATATAGCATGACACTGTTCATTAAAATATTAATTTCTTGGAGGGTCATAGGGTTAAAACAACCCCTCTGGCCCTCCTTTAGTTGGAGATGACCTTACTACTCACCCAAAGCATTCTTCAAATTTCTCTGTTTTTGTAAAATAAATAAATAAAATTCTGACCTATTTTTGTGGTTCTTTTGAAAGGTACGGAGACTATAAGCTAAGTGGCAATTGGAAGAAGGATTGGCGGCTCTAGTTCCATTTGTTTGGATGTGAGTGGTCAGTGAGGAACTAGAGTCTTCAGAGGTATATGTTGGTTAAGAGGGACTGAGATACTTAGGGAGTCGAGGGAAGAGGATGAACTTGCTTGTAGCTAACAAAATTGGATATTTTGGTCGTGGCATAGGATTTAAGGGTATAATAGTATTCTCACATCAACTCTTAGTTATAATTATCAAAAATTTGAAAATGTGGCCATAATTTTATATGGGATCCAAATTTTGGTTACTTTTCCAATTTTTCCTTTCTACTGCTGTTGCCTATTGGCAATTCTAGAACGGCTTAAATTGTCAACTATTAACACCTCTGATATTAATTTAAAAATTAGAAGTTTAGGCCTCCTTTTTAAAATGACCCAAATTGTTTTTTTTCCCACCCCACTCCAATACTCTCTATGCCCTATTCTTGAAACCCGAAATAATCTAAGGCCTCCCACAACAGCTATTTGCCTAGACGATCTCAAAAGTTTCCCTTCTTTTTTAACACCGGTTACGTCCTTCTCTTATTGGAAAAAGGGACCTAAGAATTGCCAACAAGACTTGTGAAAAGTGGGACTCGTTGTAAATTCTTCTCCACCGCATATTTTTTGCATAATTTTCATGTTCGCATCATACAACATTCTGCCAAAAAGATGAGGTGGCAAAGAGCCCATGAAAAGTCTCACTTTAAGATAATCTCCTTAGCATTTCTCAAGAAACTTTATTCAAAAGTGTTGAAAGATAAAAAACGAATAGTCCGCAAAATGAAAAGAAAAAAATCACAATCCGAACGCTGGTAGCATATACGTTCCTGGCCCAGACCGTTTTTCTTATCGATGACTTCGACTATCGATTAAGCAAGTTGTTTCAATTGACTATATAATTGCTTTCAGCAACCAATTTACGACCAGTATTATATGGGATGTGATATCCATACACTCCATTTTACTTCTCACACACCTTTTTAATTTTTGACCGTCGGATCGGATGAATTGAAGAAGATCAATGGACAGAACTTATCAAGGGTGTGTGAGAAGTAAAATAGAGTGTGTGGATAGCACACCCCTATTATATATTCTAATATCTCTCTGAATCACATTCCTCCACTTATAAATTACGTATCTCTTCATCGTATAAATTTCATAATTAAAGTCGTTCAATTTCTTACTCTTCATTTGAAGATAATTTTAAAAAAAATTACTAAAATATAATTTTTTTTAAAAAAAATTATTAAAATCTAAGATTGTTTAATCATTCAAATATGTTACTGTTGTAGGCCTATGTGATTGAACAATCTTAAAGTTTAGAGAGAGAGGGCCGGCGACAATCAGAAAGATGAGATAGTGGTTTAATTGTGACGTGTGTTTGATTCACCCTATTGTGCCTTTATTTATAGTAGTAGGATAGGTAAAAACCTTTCCCTTTAGGGTTACAACATTTAATGGGTAATCAACTCCTAATAGGAATATAAGATACATTCCCATAACTACTAGGATTTACACAATCACATTCCTATTCAAAATATGACTGCAACACTCCCCCTTGAGTGTGTAAATACTCAACAAACCATCCCATCAAATCTTTAGCAGATAAGGTAGAATAATTGATGAAGTCATCGGCACAACGGGTGAACGCGAGTCTCAAATTTAAGAAAGTATGCATTTGTAGTAAAACTCACAAAACCTCGTTATGGTAAAACCCAAGGCATGGGGAAAACCCATAGACTAAGGAGAAAAGTGAGAAGTATGCATAATGTCTAAAACAAACGTCAAACAGGACGAAAGTAGTGAACTCAACGGAGTATAATCATCCCAAGATGGGTGCCTCGTTAAAACATCGTTAGGTAGCAAAAACCCAATGGAAAAAATGCTCCTAATTGTAGTAAAAAGAGTACATTAAGATCATGAGAGTATACTTATAGATTCTCCCCTTGAGTTAGCCATAACTTCTAAATAAGAGAACCACAAGCGATTCAACTCAAATAATTTACGTATACCAATTCCTTGGACGAGCTTCTAAAAAGTAGATTTGGGCAATGACTTGGTGAAGAGATCGGCTAGGTTGTCCTGGGAACGGATTTGCTTGATTTCAATGTTCTGATGCTGCCGCTGGTGGTGTGAGTAAAAGAACTTCGGCGCTATGTGCTTGGTGTTGTCTTCCTTGATATATCCCTTCTTTAACTGCTCAATACATGCTGTATTGTCTCAAAGATCGTCGTAGGAAGGTCAACGATTGATGTAAAACCACTAGTGCTTCGAATATGTTCCATAACTTCTATCAGCCAAAAGCACTTACGCGATCCTTCATGCAAGGTGAGAATCTCAGCATGGTTCAACAAAGTCGCAACTAGTGTTTGCTTGGCAAACCTCTAAGATATAACAGTGTCTCCAACGGTATAGACATAACCCATTTGAGAACGTGCCCTATCTGGGTCAGACAGATATCCAGCATCTGCGTAACCAACAAGACGAGAATCAATCCGATGACCATAAGGGGCAGCAACACTTGAAGATTCGCGAGTATAGAACATGCCCAAATTCGTAGTACCCTTGAGGTAGCGAAAATATCTTTAACACCATTCCAATGCATGCGTGTGGGTGCATTACTGTATCTTGCCAAACGATTAACAGCAAAGGAGATGTCTAGTCTAGTGCATTGAGCCAAGTACAATAAAGCCTCAATTGCACTTAGGTAAGGAACTTCGGGTTCCAAAATATCTTCCTTATCCTCTTTTGGACGAAAAGGATCTTGTTTAGCATCTAGAGTCCAAATGACCATGGGTGTACTTCAAGGCTTCGCTTTATCATCATTAAAACGATGCAACACCTTTTGGATATAGTTCGATTCATGTCCTAGGATTCCATCCGAACAATGCTTGATCTCCAAGCCGAGACAATATGGAGTTTTCCCAAGATCCTAAATCTCAAATTCCGATTTCAAGTGTGCAGCAATTCCCCCAAGCTCTGCAGGAGTCCTAATGAGGTTCATGTCGTTGACATAAACTACAACGATTGCAAATCCAGAATGTGACTTCTTTATAAACATGCATGGGCATAATTCATTGTTCACATAGGCTTGTCAAATATTTACTCGGACGGTTATACAACATCCGCCCAGATTGTTTCAATCCGTAAAGTGACATTCTTAACCTAATTGAGAGAGTGTTCCGTGGTCTAGAACTATTTGAACCAATCAATGGAAGTCATTCTGGAACTTTCATGTATATTCCCATATCTAGATCCCCATAGAGATACGTGGTTACCATGTCCATAAGCTACATATATAGTTTTTCGGAAACCACCAAAATGATAAGGTAGCGGAACGTTATACCGTCCATTGCGGGAGAATACGTCTCCTCATAATCAATCCTCAAGCACTGAGAAAAGCCTTGTGCTACGAGGCGTACTTTATATCGCACTATTTCATTCTTCTCATTACGCTTCCTCACGAAAACCCACTTGTAGCCAATGGGCTTCACACGTGGTGGTGTAGGAACGATATACGCAAACACTTTACATTTTGCGAGCGAATCAAGTTCGACCAGGATTGCTTGTTTCCAGTTTGACCAATCGGTTTTACATCGGCATTCATCAACGGAACGTGGTTCAATGTCATCACTAAGTATGATGTCAGTAGCTACTGAGTACGCAAATGCATCGTCGACGATCATCTCATTCCTATTCCAAACCTAAAATTTAATTTAAAATTTGTTTTTAATATTCTAGGTCATAAAATCAACTTTTTCCAATCTTTGTATTTAAATAATTAATTAAGATTTAGTATTTACATAAATTATTCATTCAATCCCTGCCGAAAACGACCTTACTTGAGCTGCTATACTATGACTACCTTGTACTCTTGCAAGTATTTTTAAGTGTTTTTATCCCTACTTTTGCAGGTGGTAAAATACCTATCAAGAAATTGATTTCTTGATAGGTAGTCGTAGTATAGCAGCTCAAGTAAGGTCGTTTTCTGTAGGGATTGAATGAATAATTTGTATTTAAACTAATTCTTAATTAACTATTTGAAAACAAAGTTTAGAAGAGGTCGATTTAATGACCTAAAATATTAAAAACGAATTTAGTTAAAAACAATTAAATAAATTGACAAAGTAAAGAAAACAAAGGAAAATAGTTTTGAAAACCAAATTGTAAAAGCCTAGGGTTCCGTCATCCCCTTAACAATCCTATGTGGATTTATCAATTACTTATGAACTACCCATGCAACTTTGAAGGTAAGGTTTTCCTAATGCATATTCTACTCGTGGTATTCAAGCTAGAATGTATATCAAACATGCAATCCGTCTGTGGTATTCAGGTCAAATATAAACAAGCATGACTCATTATGCTTTGTGAAAACCCTTTGAAAAACCATGCAACCCTTAAGACGTGGTATTCATCCTAGGTGAAATTACAACCTATCAATCACAAGAAGCAATACTCAATTCCCCGGTGGTATTCCGATCGAATTGCATCCAATTACTTATCTAAACATCATAATGGTAGCTAAGCATTAAAATATAGATACAGTTTAAAGTATAATGATTAATAATTCAAAGCATGCATGCATAATATCATAAGCAATTAAATAAAAACTACATATTCATGCTAAGGCTCAAGGCATCACCCTAGCAAACGAAAATTAGCTACTAGCAACCATAAAACAAAAGGAATTTATTGAAATAGGAAAAGGATAGAAAACACCTTCAAAATACAAAGTGTCAAAGCCTAGCTAAATTCTCCACGTATGCTCCCCCCCAATGTTGCGTCGAGAACCCTAATGGCTAACAAGCCTTATTTATACTACTTTAATTAAAATCCTCCTAGCAAAAAGTCTTAGAATAAAACTAGGAAACACAATTAAATGATCAAACAGAAAATAAAAAGCTTCCTATTTGAACTAGAATTCGGAGTTCTCAGAAAATCACACTTTTGACTAACCAAATCAACTCTGATTTGGTCCCAAAATGTTTCTTTTGAAAGCTGAAGACGTCCTCTACAAATCCTCAGAATGAATCTTCCTCAAAATGTGTCATCTTGACCTCCAAAATACTCCAAACGTCCGGAAACGTCAGTCTGGGAAAGCTGCGCGCTAGGCCTTAATTTCATTGCCACGGTCAAACGGCTTAGTAGAAAAATCTGGAATTTTGATACAATCATCTTGAAAGACACACGAACATCCTCCAATTAGAATCACTCCAAAATTCATCTGTTTGAGTACTTTTTGCTTCAAAGGAAGTCAAATGTCCTACATTGAAAATATATAACAAACTATCATAATTTACCAAAATAACCAATAAATTAATACTAAGATTAGGGCAAAATATATTGTATAATATGGACTCATCATCCAACACTGCGTATTGGACCGAAATCTCACAATTCTCTGGAGGCAGCATGTTTCGTCTGATGCATCGCAATAATCTAGAATAACCTCATGCATTGGAACAAATGAGTGTGCGATGGTCAGATTCAAACTAGGGTCACTAGTTGGTGCCATTTTCCTCTTCCGAGGTTATGAATCCTTTGAACCAAAGGGTCTACCACACTTCAGGGTCGAAGCAGATGATTAGCTAGCCGCCGATGTACCTTGCCGTATGGAAGATGCAGCCTCCCCACCTTCAAGGACGGTCCGGCCTTCCTAAACGGGTTGTTGACGTACACTGGTTACTTCTATCCTTGTAGGTGCATTTACTGTTGGAAATGTGCCCTAAAACCAATCATATGATGATACTTTATGGACATTTCACATGTTAAACTAATCTAGTTTAATGTAAAGGGCAAAGATTATTGTTTGAGCCGTCTCATATAAATGTTATATACTTAAACGATAAGTCCAAGGAATATGTGATTGGAAGAATGCGATCTAAAGAAGTTAGATTCATGAGACCATTCTTTCGTTGACACATCCTAAACGTTCCTGATCATAGGATTGTCAATTGGGCATTGACAGTCCGTTAAGATCAGTACGTGCTATGTCTTCTCTTAGGGAGAGTGACTGGTCTCGAGTCATTGGTGTGTGTGACATCAAGACAAGTACGTAGGTGCTCAATAGAGAATGAGTTCACTGAACACGATCAACGAAGAGTTCTCATATTCATGTCACATGAGAACTCATGGTTGGGATAATGCAAATTAGTCTTTTGACTTGAGGCATCACAGTTGTCTTGTGGTTAGGTCCTTAATCTTTGATTATGTCAAAGTCACTCCATCAGGACGGTGTCCACGGCATCGTTAGGGTTAAGCCACTTAGCCATGGAGACAAGTGAATGCGCAACAAGGGATCTCTAACCTTCAAACTGTTTGAGGGAGAATACTCTATGATATGATTTAGAATCTCTGGCCAGAGTATGAATGAGATTTAGGAATGTGTTCCAAATCACATTCAAGGTAATCATATAAGCACAAGACTCACATTGGATAGTAGACATGAATAAACTATCAAACCAAACAATGTGGTCAAGAGTATTGTATTAGAGAAAGACCGTATTGCATTTGTAATCCTAAAACTGAATAGGTTCTCCACCTCTTCTGATTAGCTTGGGTAACCATGACATGCTGCTAGGCGTCAACCATGGTTTGTGGAAGCCCTAAAAGTGTATTATCACTAACGGGAGAATTGAAAGTAAGTTTCAATTCACAATCGATTTGAAAGAGTTTGAATCGCCCACTGCCTCGCTAAAAGGAACCTAATGGATCGTACACCGTGTAAGGTAGAGATTGAAGATTCAACGGAGATGAGTAAGAATAATTAAATGGTTTAATTATTTATGGCAATGATTAATTAATATGATTATTAATCAAACGAATAAGTTCGTTAAAAGACCACGGGATAGTTTTGGACCTTAAGGCCCAATGGGCTTCGAACGTCAAGTCCATTGACTTAAGTTGTGTGACAACTTAATGAATAATGATTCACAAAGGCCCAAATAGCCCAATAAATCCCATGTTAAAGAAGGAGTGGTTTTGGACTTATTTACAAGTTTGCCACTCAAATGAATTAAGGAATAAGTATGACTTTATAGCTAAAATTCATTAAGGGTAATTTTTGGGGAAAGGATGAGAACACAAGCTCTCTTTTCTCTCTAAAATTTTAGCCACCTTGGAGGGATCATCTAGCAATCAAACTCCTCCAAGGTCACTCATTTCTTCTACAATATGCCTTGGTGTGGAGACTTAGAGGTTTTCAATTTTGGGAACTTGGAGAAACCTTTTCATCCATCCAAATCCATGGATCTAATATGCAAGGAATGAAGGCCCTCTCTTTGGGTGCTTAGCCTTTGCTTATGCAAAGAGGAATCTACAAAGGTATTGATTTCTCAACTCACTTTGTTTTGAGTTGAGTCTTGGTTCACCTATCTACTAGGCTTTGAAGTTCATGGGTTAAGTTTTGTTTTTGAGTGCATAAAAACATGATTCCGCCTTTTAATTGTTAATTGCATGTTGTTGATGTTGCTCAAACGAACTTGTTTTTAACAAATTTTCCTTCATTTACAACAGGTATATGTGATCTTGTCGCCTTTGCTAGATCATTAAAAGCATTCGACATGGTTTGAGCAATACTCTAAAGATCTATAATTCATCACACATCAATTTCAGATTGTGCAGTGCGGGGATCTAAATAAGACATAGTGGGAGTGTACCACGACAATTCGCGGCGTTCTATAGGAACCTTAGCATGCTTATCTCCCCCTAATGACGGAAAGACTGCCTTATCAAAGTGACAATCTGCAAAACGTGCGGTAAAGAGATCTTATGTCAAGGGTTCTAAGTAGATAACAATTGATGGAAAATCATAATCGAGATAGATTCCCATTTTTCTCTGAAGACCCATTTTCGTACGTAGTGGCGGTGCTATTGGTACATAAATGGTGCACCCAAACACTCGTAAATGCGAGATGTCAGGCTCGTGTCCAGTGACCAACTGTAACGGTGAATGTGGTTAGGTAGCAGTGGGCCTCAGGTAGACTAATATAGTTGCGTGCAATATTGCATAGCCTCAAGTGGATACTGGCAGTTTAGTTATCATAACCAAAGCCCAAGCTATCAATTGAAGGCGCTTTATGAAAGCTTTTGCCAGGCCGTTTTGGGTGTGAACATGAGGTACAGGATGTTCCACATCAAGCCCTACTGACATGCAATAATCATCAAAAGTCTATGATGAAAACTCTCCAGTGTTATCCAGTCAAATCAACTTAATCGGATAATTAGGGTGGTGAACCCTTAGCTTAATGATTTGAGCTAGAAGTTTAACAAATGCAGCGTTGCATGTGGACAACAGGCAAACATGTGACCATCGTGTCGATGCATCAACCAACACCATAAAGTATCTAATTGGTCTGCAGGTTGGTTGGATAGATCCACAAATGTCCCCTTGAATCCTCTGAAGAAACTTAAGGGGATCGTGAATAATCTTTGAATGTGAGGATTGAGTATTCAACTTTCCTAAAGAACATACTTTGCATAGCGAGAATCCAACATAAGGAGGTAACCGATGCCTATGAGATGATTTGAGGATAGGACGCATCATGTCATGTCCAGCATGTCTCAAACGGTTATACCAAAGCACCAAAGTGTCCTGGAACATAGGCAATGGGCCGGCCACACTATGGGATGCTATGCCACGAATGGTTGTGATGTACAACCCACTTGACAGACGTTCTAACTTCTCGTGAATACGCTTCTGGCCATATTCATACGAAGTGATATAAAGAAATTCAGAACCATTATCTTCAGTGGTTTCAATATGATATTGATTATCTCGAATATCTCTAAAACTCAGCAATGTTCTTCCGAAACGTGGAGAATAGAGTGCCTCCTTAATGGTTAAGATTGTACCATTGGACAACATGATACATACCTTTTCGTATCTTTCAATCAGGTTGGATGGGCCTGAGATAGTTGTCAAATGAGCTTTCTTGGGTATTAAGTTAGTAAAATAGTGTTGTTCACGTAATATGGTGTACGTGGTTGTACTATTTGCCAAACAACTAACTTCCCCACTACACATACCTAGAAATAAATTGATCGAATTGGTCACATGCATAAATATAAGTCCATTCATTCAATTAAGCAATTTGAGAATAATATCCATTCAAATAACAATCCATAATTTAAAACAAACCAAAACCAAACAAATTATTCCAAATATTTAGAAAAATTGTTCAAAATTAAACCATAAACCTAGAAAAATAGGGGGGGTAGGGGCCAGCCACTCCTAGTGGGTTCGGCCACTAGGGGTAAACACCCTAAAAACATGTATAATTTATTCATCCATAGAAGCTGACGCCTCCTGAAAATCCGATATCTCTATTGATGTAGTAGAGCATCTTCTGGATGATCCACATGTGCAAAGTTAAACTCACGACAGGAATGATACTTAGCAATAGCCTTAGGGGAAGCTTGGCATATGCGTGACCAATGATCCCTTGATCCACAGCGATAGCACATGTCCAACTTAGTAGAAGCAGGTGGAACGGGAGCTTTGCCTTTGTTCTTGAAGTTTGGGTCCTTAGGGGCAAGTGGTGGACGCTGCTGGGTCATATTTCCTCTCTTAAGTGTGGCACTCTATTGACCTTGGGCCCATTGTTAGGCTTGCCACCCATTGCCAAGGCCATGACAATTCTTTCGTCGTTTATGGCTGCTAGAATTGGTCGCATGCGCTTCAGGTGCGGTATTCGAGCTAGTGGGTCGAGCTTGATGATTCTTCATCAAAAGCTAGTTCTGCTTTTCAGCGAGAAGTAAAACAAAGATCAAATCCAAAAACTTGGTGAATTTATGTGCCCTATATTGTTGATGCATGACAATATTGGTTGCATAGAAGGTTGAATAGGTTTTCTCCAAGAGATCTGATTTGGTTAGTTCCACTTTGCAGAATTTCAATAGTGAATGGATTCTACAAACTTCAGAGTTGTATTCATTCACGGACTTAAAGTCCTGGAAGCGAAGATGCTGCCAGTTGTGTCTTGCTTCAGGCAAGTATATATCTTTCTGGTGATCGAAACGGTCAGCCAGAGCAAGCCAGATTGTGCGTGGGTCCTCCTCACTGAGATATTCGGTCTGCAGTGCATCATGAATGTGTCTTCAAATGAAGATCATTGCATTAGCCTTCTGAGCTTTGTCATTAGGTTGTCGGCGATAGGTGCCTCGATGGTGGCTCTAGTACCCTTTGCAGTTAGATGGAGCTTCATGTCTTGAACCCACTTCAAATAGTTTCTTCCGGAGACTTTTAAAGCGGAGAAATCGAGCTTGTTCAAGTTCAACATATCCCTAAAACGGAGGGAAAAAAATGTGATTAGTCATATGGTAAGCCATAGACATATATTGTAGAACATACAGGTTATATAGACATGTATTGGTTTAATTTATGCATGAAAATTACAAGTTTCATGTGGTATGTTTTGAATGAAAATTTTAGGTTTCAAAGGCACTAAATTTGAAACTACAGGTTCAGTTTAGTTTTATGAACAATTAGTTCATAAGGAGAGGTTCATACAAGAAACACAGAATGCAATATACTAATTTAAATATAGTGGATTTAAGGTTCTTCGAGAACTCAAGTGTGAGAGCTTCGTTACTACGAATGTATGTCAACGGTTCAAAGTCTAAAAATAAATTATTGAATCGTTAATGTCAAAAAGTGATCTTCAAGTCAATAATTTTGGATTCATTCTCAGATTAATGGACTGCATGTCACTTTTAATTAATTCAATAAATCAGGCCATACAGGGTCGATTGTAGAAGTAAAATAATTTTAAAATATTATTATTAGGTCGAAAATACCATAGCCCAAAAAATAGGGCTGGGTGCGGTGAGCAAAAGAAGGGGCTCGGGTTGGGTATGGTTGCAAAAGCAGCCACGGAGTGGTCTTCAGGCCAATTTTTGAAGGCCAGCAACAAGTGTTGGCCTAATTGGGGCCAGGAGGGAGCACAGGTTAGGGCCCAGTGAAAAATGGCCTTGGATTCGCGTGGGAAGGTAAGGATGGCTAAGGCTGGCTTACGGATTTGGGTCACACGGGCCCCAGCCGAGTCCAATGGGTTGTGGCATAGGTCCTGCAACCAAGAAGGCTGTGGCATGCAGACCAGGACGCAAAGGAAGGCCCAGCGACCAATTGCTGCTGGCCATGCGGGCTGAGTTTACAGGGACAATCCCAAGAAAAATGCGAGCTTCATTGGGAAGCAGACTGAGGCTTCAGGCCCGTCTAGGTTAACCAGGCCGAAGACTTATAGGTCCGTGTGGTGGTAGCAATGCCCAATGGGCTGCTGCCGTGGTACCACCACGGTGGTGCCAAAAAATACATAATTTTTCCCAACCTAGGGTTTAAAAACCCTAATTTGCTTCTAATTTATTTGATATACATTGACTCACATATTCCACATCACAAATATAATTGCGTAATGCAAGAAAAAAATATATATATTGAAAAATATATAAAAATATACAATATATATCGTAAGGAAAATATAAACATAGAGGGGTTCATGCATCATGGGGAATATTTTCATACTTCGTGGACATTTCAAACATCTTCTTTTATGTTAAACGTACCTGATTGGTAGAAAAAAAAAATATATAAGCCTTTGAATTTTGTAGAAGATAACCTCCTCATACGATCCATCAATTCCTCAGCTTCTAGCAAGAGCATGCTGATAATGTGTTGTAGGCCTATTTGATTGAACGATCTTAGAGTTTAGAGAGAGAGAGAAGGCCGACGGCAATTAGAGAGAGGAGAGAGTGATTTAATTGTGAGGTGTGTTTGATTCACCCCATTATGCCTTTATTTATAGTGGTAGGATAGGTAAAAACCTTTCTCCTTAGGATTACAACATTTAATAGGTAATCAACTCCCAATAGGAATATAAGATACATTCCCATATCTATTAGGATGTACATAATCACATTCATATTCTAAATATGACTGCAACAGTTACTTGGTATACATTGTTGATTTATTTCATCTGTCTTTATTTTATTATATATATAAACACACACATACACACTGTTATCTTTGAAGAAAATATATATGTCTAATACTACTTCTACTCTATATCAAATATAATATGAACAAAAATGCTCTTGTTTTGTCATTCAAACTGAAAATCCTCTCTTCCGCCTCTCATGTATCAATATTTTTCTCATAAATTTGCCACTTTTCACTACTACATTAAAAATTTTGTAACATTGGAATTGTGATGCATCATCATTTGAAATCATCCCATTATCATATTGGGTATAAGCCTACTTGGATCCAATTTTACATTTCGGCCCAAGCAATCGAGGCCGTCGGATGATTATGAAAATTAAGAGATTTTTCTTGGCATTACTATTGATTTTAATCATAGTAATTATCTTGAAAATATCCTTAAAGCTTATAGAGTTATGCGTGGGATTCTTTTGCAGATAATCAAGGGTTTTATCGGATTGTGGAGAAATTAAAGGAGATTGCATAGTTGGCTGCTTGCCAACCCCATACAATCAACACGGCAGTAAGGAGAGTTATGTGAGGGCTTGCTGTGCAGCTTTAAGATTCTATCCTATTCAAAATAGTATCTAGTCAGTTGCATGGATTCCTTATTTGAATGGGTTTGCATGTAGAACCACGTGGAACAATGGTACAAAGATGCTGCTTTGGATGATTAGCATATGGATATGCCATTTTTATCCGTTTGAAACAAGGATTTTTTAGTCCTTATTGGTAGAGGTCATCTCATCAGCCTTCTCGGCGAAGTGAAATGTTACCAAGTTACTACATTCGGCACATTGAAAGCTGAATTTGATATTGAACTTCGCAGAACTAGCAACCTTGTCTTTAGGCTTTAGAACCCGAAGGTCAAGACGTCCTCGACCACAGTCGTGTTATCAAGAAGTCAGCATCGCGCCCAACGCCACATCAACATATTTTACTCCCTAACTGAACTCGGTTGACGAGTTGGCACGCCTCGCATTCAACCGAATGACGTAGTTAGCTTATTAATTACTCGGCATGCGCACCACCTAGGCTGAGCAGTTTTTAGGGTCAACATTTTGGCACGCCCAGTATGACTCATTGCTAAAAACTACGAAGTTCATATGATATATCAAGATGTCAATCCAGCTACGTTCAGCCGATTGGACGCATTCCTAGTTCAACTTGATGCGAAACAGATCCTTAAAGCATGTAAAGAATGGGAAAAATCTTTCTCTCAAATGATAAAGGTGAAAGTTCATCACAACTTACAAGATCAATGGTTAAATGAAGATAAAGCTCGATTTTATGAGTGGCTCGATAAGAAAAATGAAAGTTCACCCTTATAAATACAGGACGATCTGCAACGAAGACAGCCCCTCCAATTCAACACACAATTGCCTTGCACAAACCTCTCAAACACCTTAAGATTTTTATTTTCTTTTTTCCGCCAACACATCTTCAATTCAGATAAACAACACTGTGGAGGCAACCATCAACATCTTCAGTTTGGATTAACAGCACTGGAGCCGTAGAATCAGCCGACCGAGTAGCACCTTCAGTTGGATAAACAGCACTGCTTCGAGACCGACTGGTTATTTATCCAAGTCTCGGTCAACAAGGATTTCCGAGTCCTTGTTGGTAGAGGTCATCTCATCAGCCTTCTCGACAAAGTGAGGTGTTACCAGATTACTACATTCGGCTTGAAAGCCAAATTTGATATTGAACATCGCAGAACTAGCAGCTTTGTCTTCAAGTTCTAGAACTCGTAGGCCGAAACGTGTTCCTTCCTAGGCCGTAGTCATGAGATCATGAAGTCAGCAACACGCCCAACACCACATCAACATATTTTACTCTCCGGCCGAACTCGGCCGACGAGTTGGCAAGCCCCGCATTCAACCGAAGGATGTAGTTAGCTTATTAATTACTCGGCATGCACACCACGTAGGCTAAGTAATTTTTAGGGTCAACAAAGCCATACTATGATATCCCATTAGCATATTGTGTATAAGTCATACTATGATAAGGTTTTCTGAGTTGTTTTTCAAGTTGCCCCCATTAGAAGACATTTCTAGCTCCGTCTTTATAAACATATTTTGAAGAGTTGTTTTTACTAGAACGCGTTATCATTTTCATCGTTTAATTGCATATGCAGACGGCATACCCACCATCTTTATCGTCATTAATTAGGTTCATTCGTTTGGCCAAAAAAAATTAGGTTCATTCGCTGCAATGAATTGTCGTGAGACCATATTTTATACAAAGATATAATTTTGGGATCTCGATTTTTTTTTTTTTCTCTTAAACCAGCGGAGCCCTCCTAAAGAAGTAAAGAAAGACGCAAAATACATTTTTACTTACATTTTTCAGCAAAAAATAAAAATAAAAATTGCTCATTTCAAATAATAATTTGTCATATTTCATTGAAGATGCTCTAAATGTCTCAAGAGAGAAAAATTAGTCACATCAAGTAGTGCACATAATCAAATTTAACAAAAAAATACCTAGCGGATTGTATGTCATGGAAAATATAAATGTGTATAGCAAAACGTAAAGGATGAGGTTTTTTACGGATTAGAATGTGGACAACCAAAATAATGAGTTTTAGTCACCTTTTGTGATAAAATATACGCTGCATGAAGAAAGTTAAAATCCTACTATAAAATTAATTGACAATATGAAAAGTAGCTCAACTTATTTATAAGTCTATACAAGAACGTCCCCCTTCCAATCAATGTAAGATTCACTCTCAACGTACTCCACCATTTTTAATTATAGCACTTCACAGTTACTAACAAGGGGATCTTGGTTATTTTATGATAGAAGTTGAGATTGCAACATAAAAGCAATTGTCAGTATGGTGGAGGGTAGTGCAAATCTTTATAAGCATATACAATGTCTCTTTTTTTATTGAGATTCACTCTCAATATTTTATATATACTAGGCACGAAAACTTTCAAATAGCATTACTAAAACTTAGCTGCCAAGTAATGTATGACAAGTTTTCAAATAGCAACGTTTTATAAGCAAATACAATAATGTCTATTCTTTTTCCGATGTAAAGCAATCTTCTCGTCAAAAACAAATGACAATATTTCAGTTTCTATGCTGAAGCCAGTGATCTAATGTTGGTATTGTAATTATGAAAAAGAAAATCAATTTTATAAAATCTACAAGAGCTAAAAAACAAGGTCATGGGAACTGTTAATTTCACACAAACAAGTATATTCTTTGATTCATCTTACCACAATATTTCTACACTATTAAAATGAATATCTATAGACGAAGTAAAAATGATTTATGAGTTTGTACGTTTAAGTGCTAGGTTTAGTTATGTTGATGATCAATCAAATAGTCTGCCAATCTCTCAATTATATTTTCCCGATAAATCTGAATCAAGATTAACCGGATAGAGACCATGGGCAAATGCATCATGCATATGAAGCGGTCCATGGCACTTCAGTTGACCCAATTTGTATCTGACTATCACTCTCACTCCATTCAAATAGGATTGAAAATGTTTCCTCATTGTATCGATCTCATTACATGAAGGATTTGGGTATTCATGCTCAGAACTGAAGACAAAGTAGGCCTAATGGTTAGTGAAAATATTGCTCGGAATTTTTAAAGTTTCTAGAAACTATACAATATCGACTCATATTTTAGTTAAACATAAACATCATAACACGATATCAACTATTTGAACTATACATTTTTCTGCATTTGCTAAAAGATCATGTTTTCAAAAAAGAAAATTTGAAAAAACGAAATCCAATGAGAAGAATAGAGTGTAAACAACAATCGATGGTTAAATATAAATCTAGGGATTATGGATTATGATGTCAAATTCGAAGTTGAGCCCTTCACGAAAATAATAAAGTTTGTCATTATGAGCGATTGTATATTTTTTTTTACATTTTTCACACTTCTACATTAATTATTATTAATTTTTCACTTTAAAAAAAAAAAAAAAAAAACACTATCCATGAGGGTTTAGAGGGTTTTAAAAATCTAAACAACAATGTAAAGTATTATCTAAACGTTGGTGATGCAATTACGAGCATTTATATATTCTTTTACTTTTTTTTTTTTTTACTTGTATATTAATTATTATAAATTTTTATTTATTTTAGACTCCCTAAAAACACAAATCATGAGGGTTTGTAGGGTTTTAAAAATTCAAACAACAATATACCCATCGTCAAAGTGTAGAGGATGCGATAATGAACGTTTGCATATTTTTTTCACATTTTTCACACTCGTAAATGAATTATTGTGAATTTTATATTGTGCTTTGGTTTTAAATTGCTTAGTATTTTTAATGTGCATTGGAAATTTTTAACCTTACTTACATGAGTTTAAATACTATGGCTATTGTAGTAGCTATTATGATTTTTTTAGTAGTTTAAAATTATCAAACTAACCTTGTTCTCAATGGGTTGAAATGAACTACCTCATATAAATCCGTCAAGAACCCGTTAATAATAGGTTCTTAACTTGTAATCCGATAACGACCCGATTAGTTATCGTGTTAACCCAACACAAATCACACCCACCAAGAAAAAGTATTTTGTTTTGGTTCAACCCATAATCATATATGAAATAGCAGGTGGTCTAAATTTAGCAACACTTTCCCCCGGATCCATTGTGGGATAATCTAGAACTTAGAGTTGTAAATTTTCTAAATTATTACATATTAATCGAACCCTCTTTGTCAACCAAAAGATGGTGAAAAGACTATTTAGTCTTCTATCGTAACAAAAAGTTAAGGGCTTATAATGTGATTTCATAAAACGAAATTTTACTGTTTTTTGTTTAAGCATCACCTACAAGTGATTCTAATATCTCTAATTTTAAAATTAAAAAATTAAAAAAAAAAACATTTCTCCCTCTCTCCCTGCTCCCACGTTCTGTCACTCTCTTAATTTCTCCTTCAATCTTAAAAACAAAAAAAAAAAAAAATTCACACACACTTTGTGTGTAGGCATATACTAGTATACTTTATGGAAATGGTAAACCAATTCGGAGAATTTCTAGCACAAGTATTTAATTAGCTCAAACCTGTTTACTATTGAACTGGGACCAAGATATCCTTTTCGAAATCCGAAGAAGTTCCCATGGATCATTTGTCAACTTCTCAATCAATGACTTCTTCGATGGGAATAATAAAATAATCTTTTTATTAGCATTCCGACGAAGAAGTCATTGATTCTTTCGATCAGGATTCATATTGAACTGTTGTTCTTGTGTCGTATTAACAGATCGTGTAAGAAATTGTCAAATCTATCATTTTTGTAGGTTATATTGTGTCAAATCATTTGATAGAATTAATTAAACATGTTAAGTAAAGATTGATTAACATATGATATGTCATAAACTACGCAATTCACACGGCATCATAAGAGGCACTTTGCCATACCTAATGGAATCCACTTATTCAATCGCAACCACAATTCAGCTTCGAGGCTATGGAGTTTGGAACTCATAATTGGATCAGAAACGTTGATTTATTTTTTAAGTCCCTATTTATATTATTTTTACAAAATTCATTTAATTAAATTTTTTTATTCAATTTAATTTGAAATTATTTGTCCATATAGTCGTCACAATAAAATTTTAATGTTTTTTAGAACATAATATTCGTTAATTTCTTTGAACTCAAATAGATGTCTTAAATATTTACGATTTGGCTAATATTTTGTAAGAATAATCAATAAGGTGCAACTTAAAAAATAGACCATTCAAATCGTTGAAGTGTTTGAGCCAATCAACGCACGCATATATATGTATGTATTTATATATGTATGTATGTATGTATGTATATGTGTGTGTGTGCGCGCGCATGTGCACGCTAAAGGTTATGTAAAGTTTATATTTGTGATACGAACCGGCATGAAGGCAAGACATGAACGTAGAAATAACACGGATGCATGCAGTTTTCTCCAACTAATCATGTGTGGAAAATTTCAAGTCACCATCCACTCATGTATACTTTTCATTATGGATTTTTAGTCGTTCTTTCGTTTTACATACTAAATGAAGAAAGAACACCGTTCCCAGTCACTAGCAATTAATTATTTAATTCACAAATCTGCATACAAACATGTACCTACGAAAAGTTTAGTCTGTTTTCCATTATTTATAACTCTTTAGCTCAAAGCTTCCGTCTCCAAATCAACCAGCCAATGCATTGAAGCTGGATCCTATTGACTTTGAAATGAAACTCAGGTAAAAACCTAGTTCCCAGCCAGCTAGGTTAAGAGTTATGAGATGCCATAACTGAGAATTAATCCAAATATCACAGGTAATCAAATTATCATGCATCTGCCAGAAAAATAATTAATGATAAGATCATCTTCAACTTGCGTAAGTAAAATAGGCCTCAACAAAGATAATGATCTTCTGAATTATATGTAAATTTGTAATGAGTTCTAATCAAAGTATTCTAAATTTACATCACAGCGTATTTGTCTATGCCCTTTTATATTCAAGTCTAGAAGTGATTCCCAATAGATTTATTTTTTCTGGAAGTGATGGCCTAGCGTGTACAAAAATGTGAAGAGTTAGTATCATTCTTTGGGAACTTTAACGAACAGCTCTCGATACTATTCACTTTAACGAAAAACCACATTTTTACACTAAAAAATCAATCATTGTACTATTCACTTTACCCTTTATTTTATCCTTATCGTAAAAACTCAAAATTTTCAAGTCATTTTCATTAGTTTTCCTTTCTTTATATTCCCCTAAAATTATGCATAAGATTTTGAACCTTCATACAAAATCAAGGCTCTTCAGGAAGACATTAATGACACATTGTCCTATAAATAAAGCAATGCATCTCTATCATCTCAAGGAGAACATTATCAATAGTTGAAACTCTCCCATCCACGCCAAGCTTAGCACAGTTGGAAAACATAAAGTAGAATATAAATACTAGTGTTATGTGTACATCATGACATTTAATTACATTAATTCAATTCTAGAGTTACTTCTTCTAAAACATGGGGTTATAAGTATCAAACAACCTGCTTTACAAACAACACAATGCATCTCTATCATCTGGTTTAATAGTTGCATTATAAATATTTGAAACTACCTCATCCATGTCAAGTTTCACTAAATCAGCATGTGGAGGTTAATATCTATTTTATCCTCTCTTAGCTCATTACTAGCACAATTTCCACACATAAAATGAAATATAAATAGTAGCGTAATGTGCACAACATGGACATTAACTTCAGAAATCCAATTTGGAAGTTGCTTTATCAAAAAATAGGGCTATTGCAATATGTATGAGTAGGTGATTTGGGCTAACCTAGTCCATTTATAAGCGAGCTAGGCCTATGCAGTCCATTTATATGCGAGCACGTTTCAAGCCTAAGCTCGTTATTGGATTGAACAACGAGGCACAAGTTATGTATCTGTGTTAGTATAGCGAAAAGTTTGGTTTACATCCATGAGGAATCAAGTTTGAAGGTCATTTATGGAGATATCAAGGTTACTTAATGTGGTACTTGATCGAAATCATTACCCAAATATATCTCACTATGAATTGGCCAAGGTTGATGAAAAGGTTATAACGCATATTGTCAAAGAGTTCAACATGTTACTGTTCATATAGCACACTAGAGATCCACTTATACTGGGCAGGGAAAGGAATGATTGTCATTCCTTACAGAGATAACTATGGGCCTTTTATATTTGGGATTAGTGTGACACCAAGTAAGTTTTGCATATGTTGTAGAATATCTGCAACGACTCTCTCATCAAGGGAATATTTGCTAATTCCTTTTATTATTACACGAATCTAGTTTCTAGTCATTCATCTCAAGAAAACTCGTAAGTTCCCAAAAACTTGTAATTCGGTGTCCATCAAACAAAGATACATGCATGACTAAGCCTTAATTTTTTCAACGCGTATGTGGTGCTTGAAGAAGGACCTTCCTTGCTCCTCAAAACCAAAATGTGAGTTTAGGTTCATTTAATTTTTTTTCTTTCATGAACATTGGTAGGATGCTAGGATCATCTTAGTAAATTGGTTGGGTGTATAGTCCAGTGATTTACTGATACTTTTGTTGGATGTTGGTTAATCTGTCAATTCTCTATATTATTAGGATTGTTTAGAGTTGAATATGTTTGTTTGTATTTTCTTTCTCTTATTAATGAATTGATGGTTTGTGAGCTTAGAGTCAAGGTTCGAATGAGGTCTAACAAACATGCAACAACTTATGAGTTTATGGTCGTGATGGGGTGTCATACATAAGAATTTTGGATTATAAATATTTAATACTATTCTTGTCACACGTGCAGATCATTTTATATTTATCAATTGTAGGGGGAGGAAGACGAAATTGAGGGTCATACGTATGAAGAGAACTTAAGCAGTGCCAGATCGTCACGCTTTGTTCCATCGTCTCAAAAGTGGAGTTATACTAGTATGGGGGTGTACATGGACAAATCTGATGCAAATTGCATTGCAACAAATGCATTATCTTTGAATATGACCGGTCCAGATTTTTATCAAGCAACGCACGTTGCCCATTTCTATCTCAAGTATTATGCCCTTTGCATGCTAAAAGGCAGCTACAAAGTGGGGCTCTAACTTTTTTAGATAATGTTTATAGATGACCAGACATTTATTAGCCTCGGAAAATGCTTATTTGACATCTCAATTCAAGTGAGTGCAATTGTTATTGCGAATTTTTATTTATCATTTGTGATTGTTTGCTAGTTTATTTACAATTTTTAGTTTGTTGTATGATAAATGTGGTAGAAGCAACTTGAAAGACATTGCCTGGGATTGGATCATGAAAATCCCTTTGATGGAGGGTAGATTTACCACCAACTTTCAAATGTAGACGTTTATTTAAGTTCTCATTGCTCATTTGAACTAATGGTTTAAGCCTTATGTCAGTGCTGCCTAGTTTTCCTTTTCTGCCTAAGGTACTACTTCATGTAGGCTTTCTTTCATCCTTTGAATAGAAGTTCATTGATTTGATTTTACTGTCACCTGATTTTGTTTTCACTTCTTTTCTTTTTAGGAGGGAGATGTAGGTAGTGTTTAGCTAGTTTTATGTGTACAAATATATTATACTCGTTTTAGGAAGTTTGTTGCAACAGGGTTTAGCTGTAACTGGTACCCTATTTCATGACTTATCTCTAGTGGAATCGAAATACGAAACTGGAATTATTGTTGTTACATATTGAATTAGTGGTTTAATTCATATGCATGGTAATTTGGTCTTATAAGACTATAATATTATGGATGAAGCAAGAGATGTTGGTAAAGGCATTATTAGAGAATTCTACAATATTACTATTTATGGTAGCACAGTGGAGATCCATTTATTTTGGGCAAGAAAATGAACGACTGCCATTCCATATTGAGGTGTCTATAACACCAAGTAAATTTTGCTTATGCTATAGAATATATGCAAGTATTATCTCATCTATTAGATTTACTCAAATAAAAACATACTTGTTTTGGAAAACTTTGATCCTCTAACAAAAAGTGTAAGTAGCATATCTCATGGTAAAAGTCATGTACGTATAGGCACATCAGTTGGAATTGGGTAGCGAAGTTTGAAAGTCATTCATTGAAATATCAAGGTTACTTAATGTGCTACTTGATCAAAATCGTTACCCAAAGATATCTAGCAATGAATTTGCCAAGCTTGATGAAGAGGTTATAACTCACATTGTCAAAAAGTTCAACAATGTTACTATTCATGTAGCACACTAGAGATTCACTTATATTGGGCATGGAAAGGAACGACTATCATTTCTTACAGAGATATCTATGGGCCTCTTATATCTGCGATTAGTGTGACACCAAGTAAGCTTTGCATATGTTGTAGAAAATTTGCAATGACTCTCTCATCAAGGGAATATTTTCTAATTCTATTGATTATTACATGAATCTAGTTTCTAATCATTCTTCTCAAGAAAACTCGTAAGTTCCCAAAAATTTGTAATTTGGTGTTCATCAAACATCATAAGATACATGTGCGATTGTGCCTTAAATTTTTCAACGCGTATGTGGTGCTTGAAGAAGGACCTTCCTTGCTCCTCAGAACCGAAATGTGAGTTTAGGTTCATTAAATTTTTTCTTTCATGAACATTGATAGGATGCTAGGATCGTCTTAGTAAAACGGTTGGGTGTATAGTCTAGTGGTTTATTGATACTTTTGCTGGATGTTTGGTTAGTCTGCCAATTTTCTATATTCCTTGGATTGCTTAGCCAAAGGGTTAGAGTTGAATATTGTGTGTTTTTATTTGCTTTCTCTTGTTAACGAATTGATGGTTTGTGAGCTTAAAGTCAAGGTTCGAAAGAGGTCTAATAAACATGCAACAACTTATGAGTTTAAGGTCGTAACTGGGTGTCATACATATGAATTATGGAGTATAAATATTTAATACTATTTCTATCACACATGCAGATCATTTTATATTTATCAATTGTGGGGGAGGAAGATGAAGTTGAGGGTCATACATAAGAAGAGAACATAACCACTATCGGACCATCACACTTTGTTCCATTGTCTCAAAAGTGGGGTTATAGCAATGTGGAGGTACATAGACAAATCTGATGCAAATTATATTGCAAAAAATGTAATATCTTTGAATATGATTGTTCTAGATTTTTATCAAACAGCGCATGTTACCCCTTTCTCACTCAAGTATTATATGCCATTTGCATGCTAAAAGGCAACTACAAAGTGCAGCTCTACTTTTTTGAGATAATGCTTATTTAACATCTCAATTCAAGTGAGTACAAATGAATTTTTGTTATTGTGAATTTTATTTATCATTCTTGATTGTTTGCCAGTTGATTTGCAATTTTTAGTTTGTTGTACAGTAAATGTGGTAAAAGCAATTTGAAAGACGTTGATGGGGATTGGACCATGAAAATCCCTTTGATAGAGGGTAGATTTACCACCAAATTTCATATTAGACTTGTTTATTTAAGTTCTCATTACTCATCTGATCTGATGGTTTAAGCCTCAAGTTAGTGTTGCCTAGTTTTCTTTTTCTGCCTAATGTACTACTTCATGTAGGCTTGTTTTCATCATTTGAACAGAAGTTCATCGATTTGATTTTATTGTCACCTGATTTTGTTTTCTTTTCTTTTCTTTTCTTTTTGGGAGGGAGACGTAGGTAATGTTTAGCTAGTTTTATGTGTACAATTATATCATACTCATTTAGACCATCTCCAATGGATGGGCTAAAAGCCAAATTTTTTAGCCTGGAAAATTGAGCTTTTAACCCAGAAACAGTTTTTCTGCTCCAATCATTATGGCCTAAAATTTTAGCCCAGGATTATTAAAGAATGAACTTAGGCTATTTTTTTCCTTAAATTAAATTTTTTTTTTTTTTAAATAAATATGTAGACTATCGTAAATTAATTTTATGAACATTTTAATCTAAAAATATTTAAATTCCGATAAATATTGAAAAATCACTAAATTTTCCACAAAGCAAGCCTTCAACTTTCACTTCACCAACCGTTCCGCCGCCATTGCAATTTTCTTGAAACTTTGCAATGATTTTATCTCACAAAACTTTCTTATTTTGATTTGTGCCAACTACACCATCTTCGCTAACAGAAACTCATGCCAAGCATAAAGCAACATCTTCCTCGCAAGTCCAATTACGACCTCTAATATGCTCTCTTGCCATGTTGAACAATTTGGAAATGGAAAGAAATGGTAGAAAGATAAATTGGAAGAATTGTAGGAGAAAATTGAGTTTTGTGTGGATGTTTGAACAAATACATAGGTATTTAAAGAGTTTTTGGGTGAATTTTGAGTTAAATAATTTTTTTTAATTATTTTAGCCGTTGGATTTAAATTTGGGCCGTTAGATCTTTTTTTTTTTTTTTACCGTTAGATTTGATTATATTCGATCTCAGTTGTTGGATTCAATGTATTTTAAAATAACATATTCTTAAAAAATTAAATTTGAATCTAGACCGTTGGATCAACCAACGATCCTTAGATCTCAGCCCTTGGTTTAAAAATAGAGCCGTTGGGGTTTTTTTTTTTTAGGTGGCCGACAACCTATGATAGAGGGGCCCACCCCTATCAGGCAATGTCTGCAAGGCCATCGCGTGGGCGCGTTGGAGAGTGACCGGGCCGAGAGTGGCCCAACTGCCTGCGAGTCCACTCGCATGGGGGGGTATTTGGCCCAGCTTTGGCATTTGGCTTGGGTTGGAGTGGGTTTGGGGGGGAAATAAGGGGGCAAATTTGGCATTTAGCCCATTGTTGGAGATGATCTTAGGAAGTTTGTATGTTGCACAAGGTTTAGTTGCAATTGCTACCCTATTGCATGACTTATCTCTAGTGGAATAGAAATATGAAACTGGAATTCTTGTTGCTACATATTGAATTAGTGGTTTAATTCACATGCAAGGTAATTTGGTCAGGAAAGACTTTAATATCGTGGACAAAGCATCGGGTGTTGGTAAGGCATTGTCAGAGAATTCTACAATATTACTATTCATGGTAGCACACTAGAGATCCACTTATTTGGGGCAAGAAAATTAACAACTGTCACTCCTTACTGAGGTGTCTATGGGCCTCTTAAATCTCCTATTGGTGTGGCACAAAGTAAGTTTTACTCATGTTGTAGAATATCTACAAGTATTATCTCATCTATTAGATTTACTCTAATAAAAACGTACTTGTTTTGGCAAACTTTGATCCTCCAACACAAAGTGCAAGTAACATATTGCATGGTAAGAGTCATGTACCTAGAGGCACGGCAGTTGGAATTAGGTGCGCTACAACAGTCATCGTCATCATCATCATACTATTAACACTCGATATTCTTCAGAAGACAGGTCACCTAGGATGACAAAAAAACATTGGAGGATGGTATATTCTATATTGTCTGTCATCTGATTCAATAACTGCAATATAAATAGTTGAAACTGCCTCATCCACAACAAGTTTCACTAAATCAGCATGTGGAGGTTAATATCTATTTTAGCCTCCCTTAGCTCGTTACTAGCACAATTTCTAAAAATAAAGTGGAATATAAATAGTAGTGTGATGTGCACAACATGGTCATTAACTTCAGAAGTTCAATTTTGAGGTTGCTTTATCCAAAAATAGGGTTATGGCAATACATATGAGTAGGCGAGCTGGGCCGACCTAGTCCATTTTTAGGCGAGCACGTTTCAAGCCTAAGGTCATTATTGGATTGGACAACGAGGCACAAGATATATATCTGTGTTAATATAGTAAAAAGTTTGGTTTATATCCATAAGGAATCGAGTTTGAAGATCATTCATTGAGATATCAAGGTTTTTAATGTGCTACTTGATCGAAATCATTCCCAAAGATATCTAGCTATGAATTGGCCAAGCTTGATGAAGTGGTTGTAATGCACATTGTCTGAGAGTTCGACAATCTTATATTCATGTAGCACACTAGAGATCTACTTATAATGTTGGGGAAAGGAATGACTATCATTCCTTACAGAGATATCTATTGGCCTCTTATATATGCAATTAGTGTGACACCAAGTAAGTTTTGTATATGTTGTAGAAAATCTGCAACGACTCTCTCATCAAGAGAATATTTGCTAATTTTTTATTTATTAATACATGAATCTAGTTTCTAATCATTCGTCTCAATAAAACTCGTAAGTTCATCAAAACTTGTAATTCAGTGTTCATCAAACATCATAAGATACATGTATGACTAATTCTTAATTTTTTTCAATGCGTATGTGGTGCTTGAAGAAGGGTCTTCCTTGCTTCTCAAAACCAAAATGTGAGTTTATGTTCATTTAATTTTTTTTCTTTCATGAACATCGATAGGATAGTAGGATTATCATAGTAAATTGGTTGGTTTATAGTCTAGTGGTTTATTGATACATTTGTTGGATGTTGGTTACTCTGCTAATTCTCTATATTACTAGGATTATTTATCCAAAGGGTTAGATTTAAATATTGTGTGTTTGGATATGCTTTCTCTTGTTAACGAATTGATGGTTTGTGAGCTTAGAGTCAAGATACGAATGAATGTGTCATACATACATGCTACAGCTTATGAGTTTATGGTTGTGATAGGGTGTCATACATTTGAATTTTGGAGTATAAATCTTTAATACTATTCTTCTCCCACATGCAAATCATTTTATATTTATCAATTGTGGAGGGATGAAGACGAAGTTAGGGGCCATACATATGAGGAGGACTTTAGCATTGTCGGACCATCACACTTTGTTCTATCATCTCAAAAGTGGGGTTACAACAGTATGAAGGTGTACATGGTCAAGTCTGATGCAAATTACACTGCAACAAATGCATTATCTTTGAATATGACTAGCCCATATTTTTATCAAATAGCATGTGTTGCCCCTTTGTCACTCAAGTATTATTAGCTTTGGATATTAAAAGGCAGTTACAAAGTGCAGCCCTACTTTTCCGAGATATCGTTTACATAAGACCAAACATTTAGCATAGACATCTCAATTTAAATGAGTACAAGTGAATTTTTGTTATTGTCAATTTTTATTTATCATTTGTGATTCTTTGCTAGTTAATTAACAAATTTTAGTTTGCTATATGGTAAATTTAGTAGAAGCAATATTCAAGACATTATCGGGGATTGGACCATGAAAATCTCTTTGATGGCAGGTAATTTACCATCAACTTTCAGATGTAGACTTGTTTATTTAAGTTCTCATTGCTCATCTAATCTAACAGTTTAAGCCTCAAGTTAGTGCTGCCTAGTTTTCCTTCTCTGCCTGATATACTACTTCATGTAGGCTTTCTTTTATCACTTGAACAGAAGTTTATCGATTTGATTTTAAGGCCACTTGATTTTGTTTTATTTTCTTTGTGGAAGGGAGACGGAGGTGGTGTTTTGCTAGTTTTTTGTGTACAAGTATATATATTTTACTTATTTTAGGAAGTTTGTATGTTTCAACAGGATTTAGCTGCAATTTGTACCTTATTGCATGAGTTCTCTCTAGTGGAATGGAAATATGAAACTAAAATTATTGTTGTTACATATTGAATTTATGGTTTAATTCATGTGCAGGGTAACTTGGTCTAGAAAGACTTTAATATTATGGACGATGTAGGTGGGGTTAGTAAGGGCACTGTTAGAGAATTCTACAATATTACTGTTCATGGTAGCACATTGGAGATTGACTACCATTCCTTATTGAGGTGTCTATGAGCCTTTTATATCTGCTATTTTTGTAACACCAAATAAGTTTCGCCTATTTTATAGAATATCTGCAGGTATTATCTCATCTATTAGATTTACTCTAATAAATACATACTTGTTTTGTTAGACTTTGATCCTACAACAAAAAGCATAAGTAGCATATTGCATTTTAAGAATCATGTACCTATAGGTACAAGGGTTGGAGTTGGGTGTATCATCGTCATCATATTATTAGCACTCAATATTCTTCGGAAGAGAGGCCTCCTAGGATGACAAAAAGATTGGAGGATGGTATTTCATATTTCTTTATTATACTTTCTATCCTCTGATTCAAAAGAAAATTAATGAAAATGATTTCAAAATTTTGACTTTTAACTAAAAATCATCTAATAATTTTATTTAAACATTAGGACAAAACTCAATATCCAGTTAGCCCAATAAGATTGCCCAAGCAAAATAACTTAACGATTTTTCGATTTCACCCCTAATTGGAGCCTTAGCCCGTTTATTTGCTCCGTTTCACTATAGATGAAGAGAGAGAAGTGCTTCTGTGAATCGTAGAATTTCTACAGCTCTCAGATCATTTCTATGGCTGCCAATGCGTAGCCTTCTCGCATAAAACCTCTATCTTCTTCTCGGGCTGCCAAAGCGTAGCCTTTTCGTGTCTCCTCCACCGTTTTACTGCTATTGGTGGTGAGTTTTCCGAAATCAAATTGTTTTCTGTTCAAATCACGTTGTTGATGACTTTGTTATTGCTTATTTTTTGCGGTTTGAGTTTTGATTTGGACCAGAAGTGTGCAGTATAGCAAGCATCATCTCATCGCCTGTTAATTAGGCGCACGCCTAATTGTTTGAAAGCAAAGCAGTCTGTTTTTGAACCCGTTGATGAAGATGTATTTGTGTGAAATGTGCACATAAGATGTTGGATTAACTAATATATCCAAACTACCCAGAAGCATAGGAGTTTAATTCATTACTAATTGGCCATTTACTAGTTATAAATGGATTGGTTCCATATTATATATATATATATATATAGAAAATTGTTATTGGTACTTCAAAAATCTCATACTACACTCCTCACAAGTGTATTTTTCTTTCCAAATATAAAAAGTTTAGAGTGTAGAATGAGATTTTTGGAGTAGCAATAACAATTCCTTATATATATATATATATATATATATATTAAATGCATCTGAAACTTTAGATGATCGTAATCTGTTTATTACAATTGGTGCCTGGTTTTGTAACTTGGTAGCTGTGACAAAGTCCTTGTTATTTGGTGTTGGGGGGGATGGGGCAAGGCCCCGAAGGTTGCCACACAGTACTTTAACTCTAATTCCAGGCTAAAAAAAAATGGATAAATGGCAAATGGTACAAATTGTACAAGCGGGGCAAGATAAATGGACCTAGCTAGAAATTAACTGCAGATGACAGAAAACCTAATTTGTATCTGGGCTTTGTGTACAGGTTATTGTAGCAGAAGTATCAACACAAAGATTCAAGAATATTACCAAATGACTAATCCTTGGTAAGAACTGACACTCCAACAAAATACAATCATTTTCTTTTTGATCGAGTAGCTTTGCACTATGTAGAATTGCATAAGATGAGGTTTAGAACTTTATTGCATTTTTCTTTTCTCAAATAAAATTTTGTGTAGTTAACAATCGCACAATCCTTTCTGTTTGTTCGCATAAAACAAAATATATATTTGCGGGATCATGCCCTTCTTTTATCAAAGCGTCGCTTTTTTGTAACTTATAATTGAATTATGAATTAATTGGATTTGAATATTTTAACTTTTATATGTACTTACTATGTCATTTTCTCACCAATGGAGTTCAGTGACTGCATGACTAAACAGCCTGCAAGCCCTTGTTGACCATAATGCAATCATACTACCTGAAAAGAAAGATGATTGTAGAAGTTATTTTGTTGCATACGATTATCGATGTCTAAAGTTCTTGTTTTTCTTTTTTTTCATTTTTCTTTTCATTGTAACTAAATGAAAAGTTTAATTCTCTCCTCATGCGCTTCCTTTTCATGTAGCTTCCTCAAAATTGATACTTTCAAATTTAGTTCTAAAAATGGTGTGGCAGTATTTAGTTTTAGAAATAGTGGTAGTGTTTAGTTCTAGAAATAGTGGTAACGTCAATGTTTAGTTACATAAATAGTGATAGTATCAGTATTGAGTTCTAGAAATAGTCAGTATTAAATTTAAGAAACAGTGATAGTATTAGTATTTAGTTTAATAAATAGTGATATTATGTCACATCCCGGCCCGGGGCGGATCACTTCCCGGGCCCACTCCACCACCGTAGCACGATATTGTCCGCTTTGGGCTTACCATTCCCTCACGGTTTTGTTTTTGGGAACTCACGAGCAACTTCCCAGTGGGTCACCCATCATGGGATTGCTCTAGCCTCCTTCTCGCTTAACTTCGGAGTTCCTACAGAATCCGAAGCCAGTGAACCTCGTGCTAGGTAGGGATGGGAATATACATATAAGGATCACTCCCCTGGGCGATGTGGGATGTCACATATTACTAGTATTCAGCTTCAGAAATAATGATAATACTTGTTTTCAGTTTAAGTAGTTAGTGTTAAGTTTAAAAAATAGTTATAATAGCAGTGTTCAATTTAATAAATAGTGATAATATACACGTTCAATTGTAGAAATAGTCAGTATTCAGTTTAAAAAAATAGTGATAGTACTAGTATTCAGTTTAAGAAATTTACAAGACTATCAAATCTACCACAATTAATTCACCACGGGCATAAAGGACCCATTGTAGAAAACCCAATTTTACCACGGACATTGAAAGTTCGTAGTAAATAAATGGTTTTAACAATGGGCAAAACTGGCCCGTAATAGAAAATATTAAAATAATAACATGCGAGTAAAGCTGATAGGAGCATATTTATGCGACTTTGTTATTTTATTTCTTTACATTTATTTAGTTAATTTCCATTAATTGTAGTAATTTAAGTTATTTTCGTATTATTGTAGGTCTAGTTGGTAAAGATGACAATAAATAGCTAATTGGAGCAATTTGGAGCAGTTTTGGACTTAGATTGGATAGCATGCGTGGATAGCATATGGGCTGGACATTTCTGGTGTTTAAATGGTGTTAGATATGTGCTAAAATATGGAGAAATTAAAGTTGAGGCTTGGAAGGCAAAGAATTACACAAAAAACAGGAATCCTAGTTGGAAAGGAACATTATTTTATCTTATCTTATCTTATCCAATCTTATTTTATCTTATCTCCAGCTACAAGAAGGAATCCTAATCACATTCCAACACTCTCTACCTGATTCTTAGAGTCCTAAAATAATTCAAAATGCTAAAACCTTTTCCTCCTTGGATTCAGTCGTTCCCCCTATATATATGAAATTCCTGCAGCGATTTAGAGTGTGTCGCGCCTTCCATTCATCCATTGAAGTTGTTGGAGTTTTCAGAGTTCTTTCTCTCTTTGTTTTAAGTTTCAATATTTATTTTAGATTGCTTTTCAGTTATGATGAACATGTGTGACTAGGTTTCTTTTTAGCTAGAGGTGAATTCGAAGCCATGATCATATGTTTTATATAAATTGATTACATCCAATTATTGTTTCATAAAACATGAATGCGATTTACTTATCTACTTTATAAAGAACTTATTCTTATATGTTTATTAAGGGTGCACACTTAGTTGCATGCAGGGATTTGATGCTAGAATATATGGGAATTTCACCTAATCGTTATGAACTTATGTTTGTAAGTAGTAAAAGTCACTAGTCATGATTGAGTTAAGTAAATTCTTAGCAGGAGTATCATGCTTTTCATAGTTACGAATGTTTTGTCAATGCATATGATTTTCACAGAACTTAATGATCTTCAAGATGTATCTCTATCATGCTTTTCATAGTTAGGGAACTTGAGAAGAATTATTTGGTTGCGTCGTTGAGTCCAATTCAATGACCTTAGAAAAATCTGAGAGTTAATTAGTGCTATTCATGATTAATTTAGGGCATTGTCGTTCTTGATTTATAGAAAACATAACTGGAAATCGATTTGTATACAAATGATTTATGTGTGGAGAAGAATCCTTTAGCTATTCTTTCATCTATATTTCATTCACAACTTAATTTAATTTCTACCATTTACTCTTGTTTTTACTAAATTCGTCCAAAATCCCCCCCCCAGTCATTGTTTTGTTGTTAGTTTAACTTAGTTTTCAGTTTTATAAGTTTAATTTGTGTTGATTAGCATCCCTTCTAACCCCCGGAATAAAACGATCCCTACTTACTCGTACTACAATTGCATAATTTATAGGGTTTAATTTGTGTGTTCGTTTCTACCACATCAAAAGCCCATTGTATTTAATTGATATGACCACAAGGGTAGCCGGTTGTTTAAATAAATTTAAGGGTAAATCTCAATTACTATCCTCAAGTTTCGTAGTTTTCAACATTTAGTACATGAAGTTTTTCTCGTCCTAGAGTTATACCTAAAGTGTTATTTTGGGACAGTCTCATACATCCGTTAGTCTGGCTGTTAAGTCTCCCGTTAACTGATGATGTGGTGCTTATGTGGACAATGACTGGGCGCCATGTGTCATTAAGGGGTCCACGTGGAAATTAAAAATTCAAAAAAAAAAAAAAAAAAAATTTCAAAATTTAGAATTGGAACAGTTAAAAGTGAAAAATCAAAAGTGAAAACCACTTTTCACTCGAACACCACACCCCTAGAAATCTCGATCCCCCATCTCCGTCTGAAACCCTACCAACTCGTTGTCGCTCAACCTCGCTGTCGGTCCAACTCACTGTTAGTCACATGTCGTCGTACGTTGCGCACACCTTTGCACATCAAAGAAGGGGCACCGTTTCTAGGCAAGGTTGTCGTGAAGGCATCGATGGCGATGGGGTGGCAAAAAAGGAGGATTGAAGTAGCTGAAACACCAGTTTATTGTAAGTAACCTACCTTTTTAGAAGTGTAGATAATATGGGTTTAGGTTTTCTGATTTTTCAATTTTGAATTTTAGAGATTTGTGAGTTCCAATCCCTTTTTTTTTTATTTATGGTTTCTGGAATTGTGTTTTGCAATGGGTTTCTTGCATTGTTAATTGTTTTCAATGTGTATGTGGTTTTGTCTTCATTCATGGTCTCAATTGCAACCTTAAAAAACCATGTATTCATGGTCCTAATGGTTTTGTTTTCACCTTTTTGTCCTCATGGTCCTACAAGTTAGTGTTTTAGGTTAACTTTTTGGGTTTAAAAACTTTTTTCCTTGACTTTCCAGGCATGCCTGAATTATTTACCCTTAAAATTAACCACGATGGGAAGTGGTCTGAAAATGCATATACGAGAGGGTTTGAGGCTTGGTTTGATTACATAGACAAAGACTTCATGTCTTTTTTCGAGATTGATGAAATGATTAAGGAGTTAGGATATGACGGGTTTATCTTGTATCACTATAGGATTCTAGGGATGTCTTATAGGGAGGGATTAAGGCTTATTGAACGGGACCAAGATGTGGGTAAAATGTGCAAGTATGTTCCAGGGACTAGGGAAATAGAAATGTACCTAGAACATCTAAGTCTGAAACAAGCTGCCATGAAACATAAGCTTTTAATGAATCTAGATGAGAGTGGCATATTAAAAAAGGTGTCACTATAAAAGATATTCATGAATCGAGGGTGGCAATTTCGATTACAATGGGAAGTGGATCAAAATTGAAGAAGGGTAGAGCAAAAGGGGGTGCTGATCACTTAGAAAAACTGCTATTTCTTTTGAATGACATAGCCTACAATGGTGATGATGAACATGAGGCTGAAGCAACTGAGGGAGGACAAGGAAGTGGAGATGAGGCTGAAGATGGTCCTCTCAATGCTGATAGGAGCATATTCATGCGACTTAAATGGCTTGTTCTCGTGCATTTACGTTATGTTTCTTTAGTTATTTTAGTCATTTATGCTTCTTTTGTGTGTTTTCAGGTTCTAAGGGCAAAGTATGCAAAAGGATGCCTTTTGGAGCCTTTTGGAGCAAATTAGAGATTGGAATAGATATCATATGCTTGGAGCCAAGAGGATGGACGAAATTGAAAACTTGAAGTAGGAAAGTTAAATCCTAAAAGACCTCATGTTTGAGCATCATTGAAGACTCCTACGCATTTTAGAACACAAAAACAACATTCCTTGCTACCTTAGGACAATGCCGTGTGTTTTCCTTGTGTCTCCCTTCCTTGCCGTGCAAGGAAGGGCTTTGTTCCCTCTTTTAAAACACTTAAACACTTCCTTAATCATTCAACCACATAACCATACACTTATCACTTATCACAACAACAACCATTGCCGTGACTTCCCCCTTTGCATTTCAGCCAAGCCACATGCATTCCCCCTTTAATCCACATGCATTTCCAACCTAGCATTCCCATTCTTTAATCCAATTCAGCCACTTAATCATTCAACCACATTCACCCATCACCTAGAATAAACCATTGTCGTGCACTCCCACTCCAAATTTCCAGCATTCCATTTCAGATTGCATTCCCATTCACACACCAACAACACCACTCATTGCACATGCATTCACTCCTTAATCCACATGCATTTATCATCATTCACCCTAGCTTTAATTCACATGCAAACACATTCATTCCAGCCATGCACATTTAATCATTCACTCCCATCAATGCCGTGAGTTCCCATCCCATTTCCAGATTTCCACAACTTTTCCTAGCTGTTTTGCACATGCATTCCCTTCATAAATCAGCCACATGCATTCCCCTTTGCATTTCCAGCTTTCCACCAAGTTCCTAGCTGTCATATTCCCTCTTTTTCACCTATAAATAAGCATCCATTGCAGCCACAATTCATTCATTTCATTCACCACAAATCAATCACACAAGACACCATCACAAACACAACCTTTGTGCCGTGCATCCCCTTCCATTTTCTGCCGTTTTTCTCCTCCATTGCAGCCACTCCAACCACTTCCCATCCCTCCAAAACACTTCACACCATCACACAACCTATCCTTAGACCTTGTGCCACAACAAAGAGGAAGAGAAGAGGGCCTAAACGTTCATACAATTCAAGTTTGAGTTGTTGGAATGTTTAGGTGTTTCTTTGATTTCAATGTTTAATTTCAATTCTCTTTATCTTGTACGTATGAGGAACTAAAACCCCTTTAGCTAGGGGGTGATTCGAAACCATGTTTATGCTTGCAATATGAATTGATTACCTTTGGTTGGATTCAATTTGTTTAACCGTTTGATTGATAACTTATTTATGTATGTTTATTGAGAGTGCACAATTAATTTTCATGCATGAATATGACGCTAGAATATAAGTGAGTTTCACCTAATCGTTATGAACTTATATTCACAAGTAGTGGAGGTTGCTTATAAACAATCGCATTAAATGAATTCTTGGCACTAGTTTCATGCTCATCATAGTAACGAATGCCTCGTCAACACTTATAGTTTTCATGATGCTTAATGATCTTTGATTGTATCTTTATTGTGCTTTTCACGTAAAGGACTTTTGGAGAATGTTGTGAATTGCGTTGCGCAAACCCATCCAATTCATTAACTTAAGGAGAATTTGACGGTTAATTTAAGCAGACCTAATTAACCCGGAGTATTGAGTTTCATAATTTATCGAAAGACCAACTGAAAATCAATCTTCTATACAAGTGTAACATGTGTGGAGAAGAACCTTCTAGCTAGCATTCCATCCATATTTTCATCGCATTCATATTTACATTTTGCCCTTAATTATAATCTGTCCATTTAATTTAATTTCGTCAAAAACTCAACCCCCCCCCCCCCCCATATTTTGTTAAGTCTTAGTCATTTGATTTATTTTAGTATTTTACGTTTGTTTAGTTTTGCATTCTTTGAGTTTAGTTTAGTGTTTTAAACTCTATTTTACGTTTTTGAGTCAGTTTCCAAGTGATTTGCAATCCCTCCTAATCCCCGGTTAAGAACGATCCCTACTTATACATATACTACAATTGTCAAAAAGAGGGTTTAATTTGTGTGCGTATAAATTCTCACATCAAATGCTAATAATCAATGTGATGAAGATGATGAAGGTGATGAAAATGAAGAAAAAAGGAAGAAAAAGCAAGAAAAATGAGGTATAATTTTGATATTTTTTGTTGATTTTTCATTTCTTATGTGAATTTGTTATTTGTGAAGAGTAGTATATGTGAGTGCTAATGTTTTATGGGTTCATTACTTAGGCCTCAACATCTAAGGCATCGCAACCCTCTCAATCATCACAGCCATGCACTCAGGAAGCTCCACAACCTTCATCTCAGACAACTCAAGCCTCTCAAACCACTTCAAAGTCTACTGTAAGAGGTCAGAAAAGGAGGAGGAATGTTTCATGATGTTGCTTTAATGCTTTAAATTGTTTAAGGGTTCATTTCAGATAGATCTTTAGTGTTTTGGACAGATCTTTGGTGTTTTTGGTACTCTTATTTTGGTTTAGTTGTGTACTTATATTTTGAAAGAACACCTTGACCCATTAGTTGTTAAAGTTGTGGTCTTTTGATACTTTCCTATGAATTGGAGGGTGTACAACTTGGAATATTGACCTTTGTTGTGAATTGAAAGTTGTTAACAATTGAACTTTGTTGTGAACCCTTGAAACTTTGTTGTGAACTTTGTTGGTAGTTGGTAGTTTAAAAGATGAATTTGCAGATTTAGAATTGAAAGTCTGTTTGGAATTGAATTTACAAATTTGGAATAGAAAGTTGTTGCTTTTTCCCTATTTAATTTTTTTTTTTTCAAAAAAATTTGGCAAGAAAAAAGGAAGGTAGTACACAGTTATGGTTTAAAATGTTGGGTTTTTTGAATTTTTAATTTCCATGTGGACCTCCTAATGACACGTGGCACCCAGTCATTATCCATATAGGAACCACGTCATCAGTTAACGGGAGATTTAACATCCAGATTAACGATGCATGAAACTGTCCCAAAATTAACACTTTAAGTATGATTCTGGGACAAAAAAAACTTCATATATCAAATGTTGAAAACCACAAAATTTGAGAGTAGTAAATTGAGATTTACCCTAAATTTAATCACAGTGCCTTTTTGAAATCAACCACAGTTCATAAATGTTGTAGATGTAATTTATTTATTTAATCAACGAATATAATAATATAATCTGATATTTGTTATTAGTAAAATTCCCAAAATATACCAATTCCATATCTGACGACACCAACCACCAAGTCTCACCCATTCGCTTCCATCGGTGGTTTCTCCGAACTAAACTACTCATTTCTCTCTCAAAGTCCCACCCCAAACCTTCACCCCCGCCCCCCACATTTACCCCCACCTTCTTCGCAATCGCAACCGTCTCTCTAAGAAAACCCTAGCAGTCGTCGCATCGTGCTTCCGTCTTCGCGATGCCAAAGTTCACGCCGACCACCGGGAGCTGGATGCAATGTCCGGCCCTGTTATGGGAAAGATCTCCCTCAGGTAGTCATGCTCTCATTTTCAATTTTGATGTCCTCGAAGACTCAACGATGCTATCTTCGAGCCTATTTTTGTTTCCCTAATTTTTTTTTTGCCATTTTGTAAAGGAACTGCTATTATGTGACTAATAGAAGTAGAAACGAAGGAAAAACGGGTTGAAATTTGGGTTATGCCGCCGGTATGGATGTTTTTGCAAGTGGCTGGGTTATGCAGAGAAGGGGAATGTCGAATTTATTCGTGCTGAAGGAGGTATGAATTAGGGGAATTCTGAGGTGCTTAGCTTGAATTTGATATGTGATTGTTCCTTTTGAGTGTGGCCTGATAGAATTGGATTTAGATTTATTATGCAGTTTCATTTTTTAAAGAACAATTTCGATCAAGTTTTCTGTTATCAGTGAATTTAGTGTTTGATATTCTCAAATATTTTAGTATGGGGATCAATGTTTGCACTGTTGAACTTCAAGCATCTAAGGATTCCAATTTTAAGGATGCGGGTCTGTTGTTCTTTAAATACAACTTTCGTCGACTAGTCTTTTATTAGTTTAAAGGTCTTAATGCTTCTTTCTCTTTTACTTTTGCTTTTATTAACTCAGGGTTATACAATTTGCAAGTTACTATTGAATTATATTTGATACAATACAAGGTACAACAATAAATCCGTACCGTTCAATAATTATTTGGATTAAGACGAACCTCTACTCATTTGTTTGCATACACTTTTCGAACCTTAAGTTCTGTATTTACTCCATTCATTGTATATACAATGTTAATTTTACACTCATGCTCCTGCCAAAGTTGTTTTGTATATCTGTTCGAGTCTTTATTGGTTAATTTTTGGCTTCTTGTGTGGATTGTTGGAGACTCGTACATCTGTTCAAGTCTTACTGGTTAACTTTTGGCTTCAAGTTTTGTATATCTATTCACTTTTCTTGATTGAGATCTAATGTATATTCCCACCTATAGATCTATATGCTTATGTCCATGCAGATAGAGAGAGGCAACAATTGTTGAGGCTCAAGCATTATGGGCGTTCATTCTAAATGTCCTTGTTTGGAGGTGTCCAAAGAAATGTTAAGTCTTCAAATGACAATGTTCTTGTTATTAGAGGCGTATTTGATACTTTGTGGGTAGTTTGGTATTTCTTAGTATAATTTATCGATTTTGTTGTTAGCTTTAGTGTATAGTTTGTAATATTTGAATCATGATTTTTTATGGAATTATTAAATCATAGTAAATGTGCAATTTTATATATATATATAGAGAGAGAGAGAGAGAGAGAGAGAGAGAGAGAGAGAGATAGAGAGAGAATGATTTTATATTTTTGGAAATTTTGTATAACGGATTAGACTTGGTCAATCTGTAATTAGGGGTGGGCACGGGCCGTGCCGGGCCCAATTTTGAAGGGACCAGACCGGACTCGGGCTTAGAAGAGATGGGTTAGGCCAAGCTAGGGACAACGTCCACGGGTCCCTTGTTTTTTTTTTTTCGTTTATTAAAAAATAAAAAATAAAACTAAAATTTGCACAGATTCACTCCCTAGTCCCTGCACAGATTCACATCCAATCCAAACATTACAAAGTCCAACATCCAAGTCCATAGATTAACAATACATCCAAAATAACAACATTACATCGTCCAACATCGTTCGAAACATTAAATCCGAGACATTCAAAATAACATCCGAGAGACATCTAAAGATCAAACCAACATACAAAATATTCAAGAGTCCAAGACATCCAAATTTCAAAGTCTAAAATCAAATAATCCAAAATAACATAAACATGACATCCGCAATAAGAGCCATAACTAATAACAACAAATCAACAGAGTGGTGCCATCCCTATTTTTCATGGGCAATCTATAGAAAAATATCAAGAAAGCATTAAGTACTTACATATGTTGGGTTCCAAAGAAGAAGACTAGTACTTTCTCCCAATTAGCAGAGTAGCCCCACTTCTCTAGTTCACTTACTTGCAGCCAAAAAAACCAACTTGATAATCACTCACACTGAACATAAAAAGAGAATTATCTACATTCACCGTTACAAGAAGCAATCCAGTATCAAATAATAATAACTAAACCACAAAACACACACACACACACACACACACACACACACACACACACAACACACATAGCATGCTCAAATTAACAATCATCAAGCTGGAATGATTTCAAGAACATAAAACAAAATCATACCACACATTAATTTCACAAAATTATTATTACTTCAGAATGCATAAATTGCTTTTCCAAACAGCACATAGTTAAATAAGCATATTTTACATATATACAACCTAGCAGAATAAGCATACACGAAACCATAACCAAAAAAAAAAAAAAAAAAAAAAAAAAAAAAAAAAAAAAACCAAATCTGAAAACACAGTTCTTGATTCAATTAAATTCAAAAAAATCCTAATCCCAATCCCAACCAGCCGACCTAGCTTTTCATTTCTAGGGTTTCATGATCAATAACCAAACACTCCAAATCCCAACACAAATCCCAAATCCCACTCCCATCCAAATAGATCCACAATTCCTTCACCCAAATGTTCATGCATTCATCAAATTACTCCCACCTAAAGATTTAGTCTCTAATCAAATCTCATTATTCATGCTACTAATCCTTCGCATCAATAAAAATAAAATTCGAAAAAATTAAATTAAATTTTAAAATATATTGGGCAGAATTATGGGAGAAGTAGACTTACGGTAGCCGACCAAAAAAAAAGAATCTAGGTTGGTAGCAGTGTCCTCGACGTCGGTGATGGGGTGATGGTGCTTGCGATGGCGGTGGTGTTGTCGAAGATGAGAGAATTGAGGTTCTGGGATCTGGGATCTGGGTTCTCTGGGTCCTAGGAGTGGGATGTCGTCGAGGAGGATGGTTGGATAGGTGGTGCCGTTGTGTTGGTCACGGAGACGATGATAGGCTGGTTCTCTTAGATCTCGTCAGAGTCGAGGGAATGACGGATGGTGGATAGGTGGGAGTGAGTGTGAGATTAATTTGGAAAGTGGATACCTGGACTTGGGACTAGGGTGGAAACTAAGAACATCTCTAACCGAAGGGTCCAGAGGGCTAGAAGGCCAAAAATAGCCCGAAAACCGTCTCCAACCGAGGGTCAGACCAAAAGGCTCGTGGGCCCCACTGGACAAAAAAGGGCCAAAGGGCCAACTGACCGGCTCAAATGAGCCAGCCAACCAGCTCCAGGCCGGGCCACAAGTTCAAACTCAACGATACCTAGCTGACGTCAAGGTGACGTCAGCCAACCAGCTCCAGGCCGGGCCACAAGTTCAAACTCAACGATACCTAGCTGTCGTCAAGGTGACGTCAGCTAGTCGTTATTTTTGAATTTTTTTTACAAATTTTTTTAAATTTTTTTTCCTATAACTTCCTAAGCCATTAAAAAATATTAAATTAAATTAAGTAACATGAAACAACATTAAACAATATGAAACAACGTTAAATAAAAAATATTCAACATAAAAAATAAAAATAAAAACAACATGAGTTTTTAAATTTTTATTTTTTTTCCTATAAATTTAAGTTGTTGTACTTTTAAAATTTAATTTTTAGTTTTTAAATTTAAGTTGTACTTTTTAAATATAAGTTCTAGTTATTAAATTTAAGTTGTTGTAGTTTTTAAATTTAAATAATAAATTATGTTTGGCCTATGGCCCTCGGTTGGAGATAGTTTTTTTTTTACAGAGCTAAAACGAGCCCTATGGCCTTTTGGCCCTCGATTGGAGATGGTAAGAAATATAGCCATGCATTGTTCATTAAAATATTAATTTCTTGGAGAGCCAGAGGGCTAAAACTAGCCCTCTGGCCCTGCTTCAGTTAGAGATGGTCTAACGGTTTAGATTAGATGATAGGTTATCATTCAATCTCGACCATTGATTATAATTAGAAACGGGTCGATCTGAGGCCCTGTTTTTCTAGGGCTTAGGACTTGGCCCGCCCCGCTTATTTTCTAAAACATTTGGAACTAGCCCATACCCGTCACGAACCTAGATTACCCGCCCTAACCCGCGGTTCTTCTACCCGCTTGCCCACCCCTATCTGTAATCCACAACGGCCATAGTGCACGTGGTTTTAGATCCCAATTTACCACGGTCACAATATGTGGTTATATCACATTTAACAACAGGCATAGCCTGTGGTAGAAACTGAGACTTTTTTTCACATTTAGATTACTAACGGACGCAGTGCCCATGGTGGATTGCAATCTATCACGGGCATTCACTGTGGTAGATGAGCTTTTTCCTACTAGTGAAATAGTGATATTACTAGTATTCAGTTTCAAAACTAGTGACAATACCCGTTTTTAGTTTAAGAAATATTAAGTGTTAAGTTTAAAAAAATAATGATAGTAGCAGTGTTCAGTTTAAGAAATAATGATAATAGAAATAGTCATTGTTCGGTTTAAAAATTAATGATAGTATCAGTGCTCAGTTTAAGAAATATTGATAGTACCGTTATTCAATTTGAGAAATAGTTAGTGTGCAGTTTAATAAATAGTCAGCTTTCAGTTTTAGAAATAATCAGTGTTTAATTTAAGAAACAATGACAGTACTTGTGTTCAGTCCTAAAATAATTTGTGTTCAGTTTAAGAACTAGTCAGTATTCAATTTAAGAAATAGAGATAATATTAGTGTTAAGTTTAAATAATAGTGATAATACAAATATTCAACTTACGAAGTAGTGAGTATTCAGTTTAAGAAATAGTAATAATATTCGTGTTCAGTTTTCGAAATAGTAAATGCTCAGTTTACAAAACAGTGAAGGTTCAATTTAACAAATAGTGAAAGTATCAGCGCTCAGTTTAAAAAATAATGATAGTACCCTTGTTTAATTCAAGAAATGATTAGTGTTCATTTTAAGAAATAATGATAATACAAGTGTTCAATTTAATAAATAGCCAGATTTTAGCTCTAGAAATAGTCAGTGTTAGTTTAAGAAATAGTGACAATACCTGTATTCAGTTCTAAAAATAGTCTGTGTTTAGTTTAAGAAATAGTGATAATATCACTGTTAAGAAGAAATAGTGATAATACTTGTGTTCAGTTTACGAAATAGTGAGTGCTCAGTTTAAGAAATAGTGATAGTATCAGTGTTCAGATTAAGAAATAGTGATAATATTCATGTTCAGTTCTAGAACTAGAATAGTCAATGTTCAATCTAGAAATAATGATGGTACCAGTTTTCAATTTAAGATTAGTGACAGTACTCATATCCAATTTGAGAAATAGTTAGTCTTTAGTGTTTATAATTGATAATTTTGTTTACTTTCCTGTTTTTACTCGAAGACATGAAGTATCAAATTGTTAGTACGATATCGATGCATTTTTTGTTAATTTGTTTTCAGGTTGTTGCTAGGACAGAAGAAAGCCACGAACAACACCGTCGAGAAAGACAAATAACGAGGAAAAGGTGGTGGTGTTGGAAACATTCGAGCCGGTGAAAACACCGAAGCTCTATGGGCAAATCTATAAGACCACTGTTTTATCCGTCAAGAGTTGAGACCCCACGGGCAAATCTACAAAAACTCACCAAGTGAAAATGAAACTGGGATAATTTCCAATGGAAGTGACTCCTGCATTCTAGGAAAGTGGGTTCTAAGTGACAAGCAAAATTAAGGGTGGAGATTGATCAACAAAAGAATCTGAACCACCTAATTACAAATAAATAATAATATATATATATATAATAAAAGAGGAGGTGGCCACTTTCCTTCGCACACGTTATGTTTTAATTCCCTTTCAAGTGGAAAGAGGACGACAAGAAGAAAACAAGAAGGAAAAAAAAAAAGGCAAAACCATGAGAGAACAAACGGCTAAAAAAAAAAAAAAAAAAAAAAAGAAAGGGAGAAGGAACTTGCTGATAGAATGGCATACTTGTAAATAAAGAGAAGTTTATTTCTAACAGAATTGGCTGACATAATGGGATTGCTGTTTGGGGCAAGGGTGGAAAAAAAATTGTTTCATTTTGGGCTTTAATTCAGCCCATGTGTGTTAAATCTGTGTAGACGTGATATAGATTAGTTTTGTCGTTATAATTAAATATGAAACTCTTTTGGTTAAACAATAGCATAGGGTGATTTTTGGTTAAATTAAACTTAACCCAAATCCTTTTCATTCATTAAAGCTCCCGATTCAAAGTGCATTATAAATAGTTGAAACTGCCTCATCCATGTCAAGTTTCACTAAATCAACATGTGGTGGTTAATATCTCTCTTAACTCGTTCCTAGAACAATTTGAACACATATCAAGCAGTTTCTCCAATCAAATAGTTGAAGGAAGAAACCAAATTGAACCCTAAAACTAGGTCTAAATGAAGATTTGAAACTTAAAAGCTAGACCATGTAAACAATGCAAACCTATTTCTCAATGGGGAATTTTTGTGCATGAAAAATAGTTTGGCAGCTAGGGTTCCATAACTGAGAAGAGGCAAGCTCAAAAGCTTTTGAAGGCACTCTTTCTCTTTGAAATTTAATACGGACAACCAAATGAAAAATGAAGCCAAGCTAGGGCTTTAAGCAAAAAGATTGCTTGTTCTCAGCTAGCAAGTACAAGAAGCACTTGTCAACTCAAAAAACGATCTGAGTAGATCAAGTGCTAAAAGCAATCCCTCTCGCAAAAAAATATCAATCAGCCCATGTGCGGAGCTTTAATTTTCGTGGCCAACTAGCTGGAAAGCAACCTTTGAAGTGGCCCAAACCCTTGTAAATTCCAACAATAGCAGCCCTTTGTGCGGTTGTCCTAAAACTAATTCGAGCATGTATGGTACATATTTACATTATTGACAAGGAAAGCCAAAAACATAAGTCTAACTTTACGTAAACAACATTTAGCATTTAGTAATTTTATGTTGGAGAATGTCGTAAAACAGAATAAAGTCTCTCTTTTCTTGAACTAGTTAAGGTTACAGGACTGAATCATGTTACAACCAGATCCGTTGCCCGGAGAGATCTGTTTATAATCTGCTTTACACGGCACCTTCCAACACTGAAGAGAAAATGGTAATGCCTTCGTAGACGCTTGTATAAACTGTGTAAAGCAAACACTAAAGCCATCGCTCCAAAACGGCACGATATAGGCTGGGTGCAAGATCAAAATCGAGCTTTTCTTTTCCGAGCTGTGTATTTTGTGTCTGGCGGAACAACATTTCCTTTTTTTCTCATCTGTTCCTTCTTCTTTAGTATCCATTCTCTTCCCTTGCCCTTCTTATTTGTCTTCTGCTTTTTCCTCGGCCTGTGCCTGTCTGAGTTTGAAACCTGCTCCCCACGAACAAAACATAACGAATTAGAAATTCATGTAAGAGCACACAGATAGATTTAAGTTTAGGAGTGATAGGAGCATATTTATATGACTTTGTTAGCTTGTTTCTTTGCATTTAGTGAGTTAGTTTCTATTTATTATAGTGATTTAATCTATTTTCGTGTGTTTGTAGGTCCAATTAGCAAAGATGACAGTAAATGGCCAAATGGAGCAATTTGGAATAGTTTTGGACTTGGATTGGATAGCATGTGTAAGGAGCATAATGGATGGACGTTTTCAGTGACAAATGATGCTAAAAATGTGCTACAAATCTGAAAAAAATTAAATTAAGACTTGGAAGACAAGGAATCAACTGAAAACAAGGAGATCTTATCCAACCTTATCCTATCTTATCCAGTCTTATCTTATCTTATCCTATATTATCCAAACATTATCTTATTTAATCCAACATTATCTAAACTTATCTCCAGCTACAAAAGGAGTCCTTATCCTATCCTAAATCCTTCCCATTTGAATTTAGGAGTACTTACCATGTTTTACAATGCATATCTAATTCTAAAAGTCCTGAAATCATGCAAATAACCTTATCCTTGTCCTCCAAGGATTGGTGCCGTAAACCCTACCCTATATATACACACTTTGTGCCGCAATTTTGGGGGAGGGAGAGAGAGCCATAGAGAGAGAAATTTAGAGAAATTAAACACTTTGTGACGCAGCTTTGTAAGGAAGGAGAGCTTGGAGCCATGCCTGCCATCCAAAGCCTTTGGATTACTAGAGCGTTTCTAAATGTATTCTATGCTTAGTTTTAGTCCAATGGTTGTTTTAATTAGGTTTTCAATTATGATGAACATGTGGAACTAATTTCATTTTAGTTAGAGGTGAATTCAAAGCCATGAACATATATGTGATATGAATTGATTACATCCAGTTATTGTTTCGTAAAACAGGAATGTGATTTACTTATTTGTTTTATAGATAACTTATTTTTGTATGTTGATTAAGCAGGTCTACTTAGTTTGCATGCATGAATTTGATGCTAAAATATAAAGGAATTTCACCTAATAGTTATGAAATTATATTTACAAGTAGTGGAGGTTGCTAGTCACAATCGCGTTAAGTAAATTCCTGGCAGGAGTATAATGCAGTTCATAGTTACGAATGTCATGTCAATGCTTATGATTTTCATAGAACTTAATGATCTTTGATATGTATCTCTATCATGCAGTTCATATAAGGAACTTGATGAGAATAATTTGATTGCGTCACTAAGTCCAATTCAATGAATTTAGGAAAATCTTATGGTTAATTTGTGCAGTTCACGGTTAATTTGAGGCATTGTCATTCGTGGTTTATAGGAATAATAACTGGAAATCGATTTGTATGCATATGTATCATGTGTGAAGAAGGACCCTCTAGCTGGCCTTTCACCCCCTTCATTCACCTCAATTTAGTATCAATTAGTTTGTTTCCTGCAAATTACTTAGTTTTAGTTTTAAATTTCGTCCAAACAAACCCCCCTTTCATGTTTTGAGTCCATTTAGTTAGATTTTCGTCCAAATCACCCATTAGTGCTTGTTTTGAGTTATTTGAGTCAGTTTAGCTTAGTTTTATGTTTTTTAGTCTAATTAGTGTAGATTAGCATCCCTCCTAATCCCCGGCCTAGAACGATCCTACTTACGCATACTACAATTATCTAAAAGAGGGTTTAATTTGTGTGTTAGTTTCTACCACATCAAAGAGCTTTGAATTTACATTAGACTTCGAGAAAAACAAGAAATATAGTAATAGTAAATGGATCCGTAAAAACTTACTGTCTGATTTTCTTCATCTTCACTACTCTCATCATCAGAGGAACCCTCGCCATCTTCGCCTTTTCCCTTGGGAGTAGAAGTAGTAATAGATGGTGAACCGCAAGTGAGGACAAGGTACTCCTTTCGTTTCTTGGAACTGTAACAAGATATTCCTTAAGTTAGAGGAAAATACTACTGAAAGAATTTAGATATTAAAAATTCCATGTGAAGTCAGAATCCGACATTTTGCCCTATATTTCGTACTAGTTCCCTGACCCTGTCTCAATAGTTTCCTTGAAGCATAAATATTCAAACTCCATGCATGTGCATTTTTGTTAGCAATGTTCAGACCCTTTATGTATTATAAAGGCCGATCAGATGCATTTTGCAAAAGCTGATGCAGAAGCCCTACAAAGGTTCATATACCAGAAGTCATTTGTTTAGTGGATATGTGGGATCATGCATGAGCAGCTTAGAAAGTAATCTAGTAACCACATTGTTTCAGACGAGCTAACAGCCTATGACACAAGATCGCATAATTGGTTTCTAGCATACCTGTTGGGAAAATCAACAACGACGCCCCCCGCAAATCCAGCACGCATTGCAGAACTCAAAATCAACTCGCGCTGGTCCAGATTTTCAGGATAAACTTGAAATGCTGCCCTTGCTCCCCTTGCTAAGCATCTGTATAATGATCCAAAGAAAGCCCTGCAAAGGAATTAAGACAGCAACATTCATACTGAAATTGAAAAAGGGATTGTAGTCTCAATCGATGCTTAATGTCGCAAAAAGTCCAAGAATAAGAAGATCATGGCACACTTTTCATTGCATTTCAAGCATATAATGATATAGAATTTATGACGAGGATATAAAAACCAACAAGAAACACAACATACTTCAATCGTAATCGTGGATTATGTGATGACTTATCAGCATTGCACAACCACTGCATTGAACAAAATGATAAAGAGAAATTGGCGTAACATTCATACAGTAAACCGTATCAAAACATAAAAAATGCATACCTGAAGTAATCTCAGTAGTTTCGAAAATTGAAGAAACAAAAAAAACAGGTACAAACATTGCAAAAACTTCAGCAAAAATATTCAAAACAGAAAGGAAATAATTGAATTTTGAGATCTTTACTATTGGGTATATAAATATAAAATAAAAAACTGACAAAACAAGGGACACAAGCTAAGATAGGAAAAAAATCCAAATAAACAGAGCCTTTAAGTGAAGGGATTGGGAACCCTCTACATCGAACTTCAACGATCCGAACCGTTTATTTTGTAACCCTTCAATTCAATCCAAAACCATTTGCCTATTTAATTATCACAATGAAATTTTAGTGTTTCTTATAAAACAAAGTGTTTGTCAATTTCTTTGAACTCAATTAGATGTCTCAAATATTTCCGATTTGGCTAATATTTTGCAAGGATGATCTAAGAGCTGCAACTTAAAAAATAGACAGTTCGGATTGTTGAAATTCGATGTGGTGGGGATATATCCATTATCCATTGTTGCAAGTATTAGTGACTGAAAACACAAAGTAAACCTGAACAGCTGAGATGCTTATCGCTCCATCAATAATTCCTGAACGAAGTCCTAAGCCCTGAAACAAAATCGAACAATTACGATATGCTAATAGAAAAACAATTTCAGGTTGAACCATATCATATTTGTATGCATTTTTTCTTCCTTTTTCCGTCCACGAAAAACTGAAGCACGAGGCATTAAGTGTGATACCTGACCCATGTCCCCGAGCAAAAGGTCACCCTCAACTTCATTCTCCAATGCCACATCTCCAATCATCAAAGAAATGTAATTCCCATTTAGAAACAAACCATGGAATCCATCAAAGCAGCTCAAAACCAAAACAAAACATCGAAAACGAATAAACGAAACCCGAAAAAACCACATACCAAGCATCGACTGGGAAATATCTAAACCAATCCACTGATGCCCACTCTCTGACAATGTATCTCCGCTGAGCCCCGACCCACAACCTGCAGTAAAAAGCTCAATCACTCACTCCGATTTTTCACCATTCAGTGAATAAAACCAAACCCCTTTGGGACTTTTTTACGAAAACAGAATTGAAAGATTGCGGGAGTTGGGTTTTGAAGGACTACCAATATCGAGGAGCAACCTGGGGACGCCGTCGTCGGGGAGAGCGAGAAGCTCGAGGGCTCGGTGGGAGAGCTCCGACTGAATTTCCATGATTCGGGAATTGCGAGTGTACTTTCGAGCTTCCTCTTCATTGTAGAAAATCTCGGGTGGAGCTTGCAGCTCCGGCCGAGACATGTTCGCTTTTCTCTTTTGTTCCTTGAAAGGGGAGGGAGAGATAGGGGAGGTGGGGGAGGGAGGGAGGGAGGGAGGCAGGGAGGGAGAGAGACAGAGAGAACTTAAACCCTAGCAGCGTCTTCCTTCGTGAGTTTTAGAAGTTTTGGGCTCCATGGGCTTCCGTTTACGTCTCTAATAGGAGTAGTCTAGTTTGTGGCCCAGCCCCAAAATGCGAGGAAGAGTTTTGTTTGGTGTTGGGGATACAGGTCCCAAATTTGTATCCCTACCACCTGGATCATTGGTTGAGGTCCAAGGTTTCAAGTCTTAGACACTAGAGTTTCAGACCTTGGTATTGAGTGGCGATGTCACCCAAATCAGTCTCTAGGGGCCACAACCCTGAAATTGAGCTTTAGGCATTAGGGTCTCGGTCATCAGGTTTTCAGAGTTCGGTTCAAGTTCCACAGTTGGTTGATTGAGTGAGAGTCACGCAGTTCAAGTTTTACTTGTCATTGAGATTTTAGGTTCAATACTAAATTATTATTGCTAGTCCATTGTGCAGTTTAGCTTAAATCACAATTATTGTATAGAAAGAAAAATCAACTCCCCTCTCTTAAAGGACTAAGTTTCTCCAAAAGATGCACATGATGAGAATAGGGCAAATAACAAACTCACACCTCAGCTTTTAAACAATGTCATGTCATACATCAACTTACAATTCTTTGCAATGTTAGACTTTATTAAATTTTCTATCAATTTGACCGTTAAATGATGATGTAGCAGGTGTAGGGGCCCACTCCCTCGCCCAAACTTTAAAAAATAAAAAAGGAAAAATTACATTTTACCACCTCAACTTTGAGTCACAAAACAAGATCATACCTCATATTTTGAACATTACAATATCATACATTAACTTATGAATTTGTTGCAATGTCATACCTCTTTTCCTTGTCTGTTAATTTGTATGTTAGCTATTGACGTGGTAAACGTGAGGCCCACTCCCTCGCTCATAGGAACTCTATGCTATTAGCATGTCAACGGTGGAGTGTGGCCAATCCTATTTGCTAAATATATCCAAAATATCCTCCGTGTCCACCCACTATCCTTGTCTTTTTCTCGTTTTCCGCCACATGGCTCTCTCCCTTGCTTCCGTCTCCAATAAGGGTGGGCACTTGGAACCGAAAACCGAAACCGAAACACGAATCTAATCAGACCACACCGAACAGTTTGGTTTTGCGGTTTTGAAACGGTTGCGGTTTTGAAATCGAACCGTGGCAAATAAAACGGTTTGGTTTCGGTTTTGGGTTTTCAAAACCACACCGAAACCAAAACCAAAACTGCACCATATATTGAATGTTTTTGCTACATTGTTGTTGCTGTTTTTGCTGCACTCGTGGGATTCTGGACAAGTCATTATGTCATGAGAGTGAAAATTGCTTTGGCAGAGAAGGGAGTTCATTACCTCTATTTGGAAGAAGAACATCTTCTCCCAAAAAAACGAGCCCTTTGCTTCTCAAAGTCAACCCAGTGCATTAGAAAGTTCCTGTCCTCATTCATAACGATATTGGTGTGGCTCAATCAGATTCAGGAGACCAACCACAATGTACTTTCCTACGTACATGCAGATGCAACAGTAAACAATCTTCTTCTCTGAGTGAAACCGGGCCAACATCACAGTAACTATTTCAATAAGGTAATTATATATATGCAAAACACTATATTTTCCCTACATGTTGCATCAACTATATAGAACTATTTAGCAAATGAAGAAAACAAAGAAGTTGAAGAAGATTGACTGCTCAGGAGGATATATATATTGATAATCATGATGGTGAAATTGAGGGCAAAGGGTGTAGTGAAAGCAATGAAAAGAAAATTGGGGATGTCATGGATCAATATTTAAGGAAAAGAGAGAGAGAGAGAGAGAGAGAGAGAGAGAGAGAGAGAGAGAGAGAGAGAGAGAGAGAGAGAGAGAGAGAGAGAGAGAGAGAGAGAGAGAGAGAGAGAGAGAGAGAGAGAGAGAGAGAGAGAGAGAGAGAGAGAGAGAGAGAGAGAGAGAGAGAGAGAAGTATATTGCAGTTGCAGGGTGCTGGTAGTGCATTAAAAACCTGCAAATAGGTGTATATTTTAAATTGTACATTTTTTTTCTCAAAAACTGAACTGAAACCATTTGAAAACGCACCGAATCGAACCAAACGGTTTGCTTTCATTTCAGTTTTGGCTTCAAAACTGCACCGAACTGCACCGCAAAAAGTTTCGATTTTGGTTGCGGTTTCACTCGAAACCACATCGAACCGCACTGTGCCCACCCCTAGTCTCCAACTGTTTCCCTTTCCCCTTTTTCTCCCCCTCGGAAAATCTGAACCCAAAAAACCCTAAAGATTTTCAAAGTTAAATGTAAGAAGAGGTTAAGCCAAATTTGGGGCTGTTAATCGACGACATTTTTTGAAACTTAGAGAAATCGAAGTTGGCTAACGGATTCAACGTAGATCTGAGAGAGTACGAGCACCAAAGGGTGTCATCCTAACCGAACGAGCCGTCTCCGTCGCCAATCGAGTCATCAAAGCCGAAGAGCGCACTTCTGAATTCACAGATGAAGTGGGAGATGTAGGCGTTGAAAAAGTAGGAAGCGAAGAGAAAGCCGAAACAGAAGAAAAGTCGGGGACGAAATGATTCTCAAGTGATGAGCAGTCTGCAGTGAAGAAAGAGAGAACAGATATGAACGTGAACGTGAATCTGAATTTGAGTAAAGACCAAACGAAGCTGCACTACTCAGTTCAACAATCACGTCAGTATCCGTACTCGTTGGTTCAGCAAATAGGATACATTTAGCGAATGGGATTAGCTACACTTCCCCATGTACAAGTCAGCAATATGGAGTTTCTGTGGGTGAGGGTAGTTAATAGACAAATAGACGGACAAGGAAACAAGGTCTAACATTGCAACAAATTCGTAAGTTGATGTATGACATTGCAATGTTCAAAAGATAAGGTATGGGTTTGTTATACCCATAGTTCAGGTAGTAAAATGTAATTTGTCCTTTAAAAAAAAAAATTGGACTAGGGAGTGGACCTTGTGCCAATCATGTCATCATTTAACAGTCAAATTGAAAGAAAACTTAACAACAGTCTGATATTGCAATGAACCGTAAGTTGATGCAAGACATTGTAATATTTAAAAGATGAGGTATGAGTTTGTTAAAGGAGTCAGAATGAACCTTATGCTTGCAGGGGTGGTCACAAAACATGGTACTTTGAATCAAAACGCCTCTAATTTTTCATGAATAACCACACCATTGCAACAACTAACGTGCTAAATAGATTTACACCATCAAGTTTTCCTACCAATTACTATTCCCACTGAATTGTATCGCAATCAAATCATCCTAAGAGTACTTAAGTATATACTGCTTCACCATAAAACATATATTTACTTGCAACTACCAACCCGACGGACCCCTACCTACAAAACATCAACCCTCTCTTATTGATGGTCGAATTGCACATGAAGCCACATGACAACTTTGGTTCTTACTGAGGCTACACAGCCAAGCTACAGCTCCAACGAACAGGGTGCCACAGTAAACCAATCTCATGCTATTCTCCTCAGTTTCAACTGGGTGCACATTCCCTGTATGCATTGACAAACCACCGATTCATTGAAGGTACTTGGACATTTTCCCTTTGTTGCCATCACGATCATGATAGATTTTCTGCAGGCCAAAGAAAAACAAGCGTATGGTTCAAATAACCGAAAATACTTGTGAGATTGTGTTTGCAAAATGAGGCACGCCAAATATGTTTCCCTGTCATTTCCTCTTTCAACCATCCATTTCTTGCCATATGATCAACTAAAGAGGACATACAAGCCCCTAATAATATTACACTTTACCGAAGAACACTTCAAAAAGCCAATACTTTGGAAAAACCACCTTCTCACTTTGCAATGGAAGAAGGCACCAAATTTTCCATTTTAGATTCAATTAGAACGTGACAAGTGGATGGTCGAAGGGTTTTTTCTCTGATTGATTTTTTGAAGTGTTTTTCTTTTTATAAAACTGATAATTGTTTGGATGTTTTCTCTAATTTTCAGAAGAAAAAAAAATTAAATAACAGAAAAGAGATTTCAAATGTAGTTGAAGCTACTTCAACCACATTTTGGTCATTTCCACCTCTCCAAGTTAGTAGAGTGCTCAACATGCGTATTCCATATTCAAATCCATGCAGCAGTAATCATTATACAGTACACCAACAGTGATATAGAGTTTAAGAATACACACCTTCACCAAATAGCTGCTCAAACCGAGCTACGATGTGCTTCCCGTAAGTGTACTTCTTCAATGTGTTTGTATGGCCCCTTATACGATTAATTAATAACACCCGTTGACTATCAGTACAGATTTCGAGAGTCTTCTGCACCACATAATTTGCATATTGGTCCTTCATCATTACCTAGGACAAAAAAGAAATGGAGGTTAAGCAAAGCTTCAAATGAACTTGTGCTGCTTTGTAAACTATAAATTGGCATATGTGTGTGCATATACACGTAAATAACACAACTAATGGATTTTTCCTCTAGGACTAAAGGGTCAATGAAGAATTCCTCATACCAACAAATTATCATTTCCTTCATTATGCCCAACAATCTCACTAATTAACAGTTCTCGTTCCGCTGCACCACCATACTCCAAACATTTCTCAACAACATTTGAAGCAAACTTGTGCTGGCTCAGCGGTACAAAATGACCCGACAACTTGTTAATAATTTTCCTTCTTTCATTAGGTTTTCCCCTCTCCAATACATGCTGTCAAGCATAAAAAAAAAAATTCATTAGCCAAACAAATGATGAAAGATCAATCACATGTATATAGAGATAATGAAATATGTAGTTGTAACTAGGAAGCATAAAGCACATCAGAAATATAGTTGGAAAGAAGTGTTGCACATATAGGACACGAAATATACGTGTCAACATTCAACTATTAGGACAGAAAAAAAGGCTAAACATGTACATGTATACCTACAAAGTCATGAGGTTAGGAGAACCAAATAGGAATGAGTGAGATGGTTTTTCAACACCTCTCTCGTGTCATTCTACTAAAAACATGTGTGCCTAACAGTGTAAGTAGGTGTGTCGAAGGCAATTTCTGGACAACTTCTGGTGTAGACAGTGACACACTGAACTACAAGCCCTCTTCTATTGCAAAACAGCTAGTCAACTTCTGGAGTCATGCCTTTCCAATAAAAATTTATGCCATCTGAGTTATTCTCACTATTGGATGCCTGTTTCTCCACAAATCCATGCCTCTTTCAAAGAAATTTCCTCCATCAATTAACTACACCATTTACTGCTTGAGCCAAACACATAAGAGATTTTGAATTGCTAGTACCTTATGGCTATCCTCATCCTATAAGAGGGCAAATCTTCTCATGACATACGTGTGACTGTGATACCTATACGTAATACCACTGTATTAAGTATGACCACTAAGACGTCGACTGAGTTCCAGTATGCATAAATTAAATGTTCAGCAAGGCACATTAGTTCTTCAGCGTGAGACTATGTGTCATAAATTCATAATGGATAGTAATCATAGTAGAGAGTCCAATACAAACCTGTGTGACATAGTTGCCATACTGGTCCTGGGCAAGACCAGCAACAGACTCCAATATCTCGTCAACTATAAACTGGCATTGCAGCTCATCCGTACAATGCTCCAGAACTCTCTACAGCAAAACCAAAAAACAGAGAAACAAGTTCATCTTTTGTCTGGTAACCAAAGGAAGGGTGGCAAAGGGGAAGAGAAGTGCTCCAACCCCTCAAGTTTAGTGATACCTGTATAACACGACAGCCATAAGGATGGATTGAAAGTGTTGGAACTTGACCACGGAAAGCAGAGATTATAAACCCAATTTTTTCTGTAGGAATGCTCTCAATGCACTTTTGTATGACATGGTTTCCATTTTGATCACGAACACATCTCAAAATATGCCCATCCAGCTCATGTACAAGCTGCACTTTCTGTTCAAGTTTAATAACCTCAAGTGCCTGTACCCACCGTAACAATAAATGACATAGGCATATTATTATTGAACCAAGAACACTAAGCTGGGAAGGCAATTATGTAATACACATTGCTTCCAATTACTGTTAACACTTTTTTAAGAAACAGACCATGTCATTATGGCAAATATCGTTAGCAGCTTGTCAATGGGTGCACTATTCTAAAAAGAATATTAAAGCATCTACACTCCTCAGCCCCATCTCAGAAAAATTAAAGAAGATGCAAGGAGATAGAACAAGTCAGACATAAAAGAATAAAGTGCATCGACTCTTTCATGAGCCAATAACTACAATAAAAGGTTCTTATAAAACATAAAACACAATACAATACAACGAAGGCAAAAGCCATAATACTGCTGTTGCAAAAATAGCAATATTGATAAACAAATATTTGATGTTGGAAAAGATAAATAATAAATGTTATCTAAAAAAATCAGAAATATAAGCAATTACACCCACAAATCTCTGCATTCAGTTTTGTACTTTCAAACATCACTGGTAATACTACTTGGTATCAAAAACCTATTCAGCACCTCCAAATACATCTATATGTATAGCATAAACATCTCAACAATACAGAGCTAAAATTTAGCATAATTTCCAGACAAGTCAAGATAAGCTATCAGTCAATTCAATACAATTAGACCCCTTTAAAACTGTTCTAGACCACCCGCACACAATGAAATAAAAAATAAAAGCGAAAAGATGAGCTGTATTATAAAATTGCAAATCATCAAACATGAACGTGCCACATGAAGTTCATTCGCACACAATCTGCAACACCTTATCACCCTCTCATACCTTTTGGATTACACGACAGCCATACATCTGCAAACTTAAGGGCAAAATTTGACCTAAAAGTTGATTGGCAAGTTCCTTCCTCTGCTGAGGGGTTCCATACTCAAGAAACTGAAATAACAAACGAAGTTGAAATTAATAAAATGGCATGAACCTTGACATTACAGAGAGAGATAAAATAAAATAAAAACACAAAACAAAACAAAACTTAGAACATACCTTCTGAATCACATAGTTACCGAAAACATCAGTCATTAGTTTAGAAGCATGCGGGACAACTTCTTTGAATACAGAAGCCTTCTCTTCAACACTACAGTTTTCCAACTTCTGCTGAATAAATCTACTCCCATGTTGATCAGCACTGAAATTGAAAAATTCACGATGACTTACTTGTTCCAAACAATTAATAATGAAATCAACAACTTGAGCACAAACAAAGTACCTGAATTCAACAATATGTCCTGTGATATCAGATAGCTCAAATCTGCGGCCTTTGCCAGATTTCAACTCTTCAAGGAAATTATAAATCTTGGGGTCGTCATAACTCTCAAAGCCTCTGTGCCCTGGCCATGCATACAAGCCAGTATTTCTGCCTGAACCTATGGGTGGTACTGGCGAAACTGGACTAGTAAGGGGAGGGGTTGGATACTGCATTAAAATACCAACATTTGGTGCACTTCCAAAATAGTTAGAAGTCACTGACCCTCCTCTCTGAGGGTTCAAATTCCCCATGTTTCCAATTCTCTGATGTTGGCTTTTGTGTTCATCCAAATAAGTACCATGACTGGACACTTTCTTTGAGTCAACACCACCTCTTGATGCCGATGGATCAAATTGGCTAGGAACACCATACGACTCCACAAAAGGCCGTTGATGGTATTGCATGTACATAGATTCAGAAAAAGAAGATTGCAGCGGATATCCAAGTTGACCATAGAACTTGCTTGAATGTTGCATATCAGCACCAGGTGAAAGGATGCCCGCAGTTGCAACCCCAGATGTTCGAGCATTCAAGCTTGGACCCACAGTTCCATCAACAACCACAGGGACAGCAACCGGAGGATGGTATCCACCAATATATGGAGAAAAAGCAGTAGGATTCATATATCCGCCAACATACTGTGGAGGGAGAAAGCCTGGTCCTTGAATATTTGAGTAATATGGATTAGCTGAATTCACGTAGGCTGCTGCAGTTGCATATAGTGGTGGTGTGAACCCAGATGTCTGAAGAACTGGTTGTACATCCGCCGCAAACTTGGATGTATTATGGAGATGCTGATCCATGCTAATATATGTACTGTCAGTTCCTTGAGAAGTTATTTGCTTCTTGCCACTTTGAACTTGACAAAAATTGTTTTGTTGCTGAGCCTGCTGCTGCAAGAAATGATTCTGGCAACTGCGCTCCCATTGTTCGTGTTTCTTTTGATTCTCTATCAAGTCCGATATGTTAAGAGCCTTCATTTCAGGTTCAATGACCGCAACACATGCATCATTAACAGCCGTGCTCCTGGAAACAGAAGTTGGCGAGGAATTATCATTTGGTGAAAGTTCTGTAGCATCGGCAGTATCTGCACCCACGCTGGGCCTAATGGTGGTTGTCGCATTAATAACAGGATCATGCAAGGAACTGGAATCACTACTGTGATCAATGAATTCCTCAGGTATTCCATTGCCCAATGTATGAGAGTGATTAGGTACAGGTGGTGCAGAGCCTCCAAAATCTTCCTGAAAGTAAAAAGATAAGTTACATTTACAAACCATGATATGGTAAGGAAAAAACAACTGGTGACTACTTTACTGACAACAACTCCTGAGTTTCTCCAACAGTAATTTTTTTCTGGATTCAAAATATGGGCAAAATTTTAAGTTCATTTGGACAATAGAAGCTATTCTTTAAGAGAAATATTTCAGACATTACAACCCAACTAAAAATAAACAAGAATGAAATTCTCAAGGTAATCATAAATAGGAATATATGCACCTTGTTGAGTAAAATGTCAAGGTATCGAGTTCTAACCTGTATTAAATCACTCGCATTTTGGTGTTGGTGGTCAATAAATGATGCTGCACCCTCACCGGACCAAACTTCACTTGTCTGATCTACCCAATCATTAGAAACGTGTTGGGAAGACTGATCATCCTCAGATTCTTCCTTGTGTGTAGGAAGTGATCCTTGAGACACATGCAACAGAAAATTGCCACTGCAATCTTCAGGTCCCCAGTTCTGGCTGAAACTACCAATATGGCGTGCCAGACGTCGATTCTCCCAAGAAATAAGTGGACGAGGAAGTCTAGGATTCAAATTGACATTGGCACAATAATATGCCAAATAAGCTGGATCAGCCCGTAATTGTTCCTCAGTCTCACACCTTTCAATAACACTACTTAGACTTGCCAAGCTTCCATTCATGCTAGTGTCCTGCTGGGATAGAAGGTCATTGATGGCCAAAAACGAACCCTCCATACTTGGGGGTGCACTTCCACTTCGATTAGGAGAAATATCCTGTCTGCTGCTTTTAAACTTATGGCCCCTGAGAAGCAATTTCAACTCCTCTGCTGCCATAGCAGTCTTCTTATGAGGCGCCCATTTTGCACTAGTTTCTGACATTCTTATTGGACTTTCTGTCGCCATGCTATCAGAAAATAACATGCCCCCTTCTTAGTATGATAGTATAAGGAACCTCACATGCTCCCTGAAAATCCAAGATATAAGGGGCATTTCAGTCAGAATATGGGGGAAAGAGCAAGACAAGATGCAAAGTAACTAGAAAGGTGACAAGGACCCCCTAGTCCTTAAGCAGCATATGATTTGTGGAGAAATTCACTACTATGTTTGGATGAGGGAAATAAACTTGGAATTTAGATTAAACTCGAAATTTATAAATTGATAATTCCCTTGTTAGGATTCATTAACATGGAAATTTAGAATTTCCGTGTGGAAAAAAATTTGGAATTTGGGACCTCCAATTCCCAAGTTTAAATTCCATGTAAATAGGTGTCATTTCCTAATTTCTATGATTAAGAGTTTAAAAATAACATATTCCGTATTCAATTCCATTGTTCTTTTTAAGTTAACCAAACAAGAAAATTCACAAATACTAGGAAATAAAATCCCGTCATTCCAATTTCCGTCATTTTAAAATTCCTTAGTAATCTTAAATTTCTTCATCCAAACATAATGTCCAAGAAAATATGTTGTCCTAAAGAAGCAGAGGTATTAACAAATTCTCAATCATATAATCGCTTCATCGGTCTTCATATCCACCTTTTCTCAAATAGTCCTAGACAAATAGACTGTATGCTCAATAGGTTTCTACCCTTTTCAATTTTGTTCTTCACTTCCAAATATCAGCAAAAAAATAATAATTCTGAAACGTCATTGCAAGTGAGTGCTTGGACCAGCAGATAACGATCTTAAATATCATACATGAATGAAAAGGAGCAAAAGAAGCAAAGCCCCAGCAGCATATTACCCAGCCAAAACCATGTGAAAACCCCACACTTTACAGCAGCAACCATTCAAACAGATAGAAATGGAAGAGTAGAAAAAACCCATTACAATCCAAGCATTTAAATTCAGAAAAATAACTGGAGACTAAGTAGAAATACAGAGACAGAGAGAGTTGAGTTTTGAAAACCCTAGGTGGACTTTCTCTGTGACAGGAAAGTTTGGGTGAAACGTTAGAGATTCCCTTACCAGTAATACCAGCAGCTGACGGGAAAGGAAAGATTCACCGTTGCAAACAAACCCTAGATTCTATTCGGGAGGGGAGAGAGAGAGAGAGAGGGAGAGAGCGAGAGGGAGATGCACTGGCCCCCTCCTATTCCTATCCGATGGGTCTACTGAAAAAAATGATGTATTTGGCTCGTTTCAGCGGGTATTTACAATTTAAAGGTTTCTTTTTTTTCTTTTTCTTTTTTAAATAAAGAAAAGAAAATAGATTTAGTTTCGCAATAAGTTAGTAATAATGTAGTTCAAATTCACTGGTAAGAATCGAACTCAAGACCTATCATTTACAAATGAAAAAGACTGTTACTAGACCTTAGTACTAAATGGTTAAAGATCTCTTTCTTTTAGTAAAAAAAAAAAAAGTGGCTAATTTCAGATACGGTTTTCACTAATTACCATTTCAAATCATTTTTATTTCTGTTCCTCTTTCGAGTGATGATTTTTTTCCACTATTCAATGTCTGTATTACATGAAAAATCACTTTAAGCTCAAGAATTTTAAAAATAATAATAATAATTGAAATTATTTTGTAATGAGAAATGACACCACAACTAAGAATAAATTATGAAGATAAATGAAGATTTTTCTATAATTAAACTTTTAAAGAATCGAGGTAAATAAACTGAATCTACCAAATGCATTGGAGATTAAAATACTCTTATTAGGGACATACTAGAGTTCCAAAGAAAAATTAATTTTTAAAGTATAAACATTCACTTACTATTACAGTCTAGTAGTATGAAGAAAAAACAAATTTTAAAGTATAAACATTAACAGTCACTTAGTACTACGGTCTAGTAGTATTGTAAGTGAGAAGTCTTAGATTTGAATTTTGTCAAAGGCGAATTTGAACCATATTATTGCTAGCACATTGTGAAGCTAAGCTAAACCTTCCCTCTTAGTGTAGATAATATCATTTGTTCAAAAAAAAAAAAAAAGTTTAAACACTAACAATTATTGGTGGGGTTATGGGTTTGGTTGACTTGAAGTGGCACGGAGAATGGACAAACAAAAATGTATGCTTTAATTAGGTATAGCAAATGTGTCTTATTTGTTGTGTTCGTATTGTTTTCATGTTATACTCGTTATCTTTATGGGTTATGTCGTGTTAAACTCGTTATCTTAACGCTAACATGTGATCCAATAACAACCTGATTCATTAAAAGGTCGTGTCGGGATAAGACTATACAAGAAATTATTATACCTAATGTCTAGATCTGAAAAATGATATCTTATTGGATTTTTAATGAATGACCCGATAATAACCCGACTCGTTAATCGGTTCTTAAAGGGTGACTTAGTATCGTCAATCATTAACGTATCGACTCGGAACCTATTATTTTGTATCGTTTAGTCTCGAGTTAATGGGTCATCCACAAAATTATCATTCCTACTTATCTATACTACTATATAAAGCCGGAAGCCCATTTGGGATCATAGGCTTCACCAAAATAAATGGGACAAAAATGCCCACCCAAACAAAAAAGTTCAAAAGCAGCCCAAAATAATACAGGGGCATTATCGTCATATAAACAGTGTTTTTTAATAGGGTAAATCTTTGTTTACTACCCTCATGTTTCATGGTTTTCAACATTTAGTACATCAAGTTGTTTTCATCCAGAGTCCTACCTAAAGTGTCAATTTTGGGACAATCTCATACATCCGTTAGTCAAACTATTAACTCTGCCGTTAACTGATGACGTGGCGCCCATGTGGGCAATGACTGGACGTCACGTGTCATTAAAGGGTCCACATGGAATTCAAAAATCTAAAAAAAAAAAAAAAACACATACACCGTCTTCTACCTTCCCCCAACCTATCCCTCCCATTCTTTCCTCTGCAACCCCTCTTATTTGCACACCCCCTATCGCTCATCTCCACTCACGAACTTTGTCAGATTGACACAATCGCCCAAAGCCAGAGGCATCTGCGACCTCAGAGCCTCCAATTCCTTCTTCTTCGCCGTCACGAACCTCCAGAACCCATCTTCAAGCATAACGACTTGAGATTCATCAACAACCCCTTGCTGTCGTCCACCTCGCAGTACTCGTCGTCGTTGCGGACCCTCCATATTCTTTACCCTCCTCCTCTGCTTTCTTCCACTTCCAAACCCTAAAAAAACCAAAAAAAATCACCTTTTATTGCAAATGGGCATCTTCCCCAAGCCCTAAAAACCCCATTGCTCAATCCCCACCCAAATTCAACTCCAACCCACTTCATCCATGGCCGCATCTTCCATCTCCACCCATTTCGTCGCATTAGCTTTCCTCGTTTTCTTCCTCAGAACCACTTCCTCCCCCTCCCCCCAACGAGGTCTCCTTCCTCCGCCTGCTCGAGAAGGTCTCTAATGACTGGGTCGTCGAAATCAACAAGCAAGTAACCTCCATGGTTGAGTTCCACCTGGAAAAGCTTCAGGTCAACGATGTGGGACTAGCGGCCATCTCAAATTGCTTGGATCTAGAGATTCTGCACCTGGTTAAGAGCCCCGAATGGACCAATGTAAGATTGGTCTCCGTCGCCGAACTCTGCAAGCTGCTAAGGAAGCTTCACATTGACGGATGGAAAGCTAATCAAGTAGGCGACAATTTGAAGACGAACGGGGTGAAGCCGTGGAGGGGTGTCGGGTGTGGGGAAGTCGAAGGGGTTGGGGTTTTTTTTTTTTTTTTTAATTAATTATTTTAATATTTTAATTTTGGGCGAATTTTTTTTTTAAATTTTAAATTCCACGTGGACCCTTTAATGACACATGGCGTCCAGTCATTGTCCACATGGGCGCCACGTCATTAGTTAACAGCAGAGTTAATAGTTTGACTAACGAATGTATAAGACTGTCCCAAAATTTACACTTTAGGTATGATTCTAGGACGAAAAAAAACTTGATGTACTAAATGTTGAAAACCATGAAACATGAGGGTAGTCAACAGAGATTTACCCTTTTTAATAATTAATTCTTTTTGTACATTTTTTTTTTATATATAATTAGTATCTTACAATGGACTAGTAATAATGTGATTCAATCAATTGTTTATTAAATACTATTTTCTCTAATTTTAAACACATTCAAAATGTGACGACCTGTCCTCAATTCATATATATTTTATCCTCAAATGTGTGAAAATGACGATTGTACCCTCGAGTCGTAGTGACGTGAATGTACGTATATGGTTTTAAATTATTTTCCTGTTGACGTAATTAAATCATACTCGATGTCACAAGAGTGTTGACGTGATTTAGGGCTGAATTAGGTTCGTAACGAAAATGTTACGAATAAATGATTGTGTAATTGGGCTAAGGAAATGGACCAATCACCATACCTCCCACTTTCTTGGGTCAAATTAGAATTTTAGGCTTGTTTTGGGGTCAATTGTTAGCCCTAAACAAGCAGCCCAATTAGGGCTTAAGATCCCTTTTATCTATGCCCAATCCAGACCACACGCACACACTCACACACACGTACATATTCTCATCCTTTCTCTCGATTTCCATTGCTTTCGAGAATGGTTTCTAATTACGTATATATTTTTATTTTCTGGGAAACTATACGGATTTTACGGTGAGGGATTATTACTTTTGGAAAGAGAAATGGTTTTGAAAAGCTTTGTTTTTGCCCGCTCACGTTTTCTATTTTGTGCCCCTCCAGGTTCTAGATAGAAGTGCATGTTGGTGGCTCACGAGAACTCTACAGCAGTTTTGACAGACATCCATCAATGTAGGGTTTCTTTCATACCCTATATAATTAGTATATAGCTTGCTGGACTGCACATTGGCACCTACGCTCTGATACCAAACTGACATACCCCGACCTAAATCGAGGCATGTTGGGCGTCACGTGATGGAGACGTAGCCATGTGCGCAGTGAGGAAGTGACAATGATATGAAGATGTGAGAAGTCAAAAACCAATTAATTAATGCACACAAGACAGGTAAATAAGTGTGGGAAGAAGTGTTAGAGCGTAGATACTTGGTGAAGTCGCCTACAGACTTGAGTTACCTCCAGAATTATCACGGGTGCACGATGTTTTCATGTTTCTATGCTTCGTCATTATGTGTCTGATCCATCACACATGATACCTCCTCAGCCTTTAGAAATTAATCCAAACTTGAAATATAATGAGGAACCAATGACGATTTTAGATTAGAAGGATAAGGTTCTTAGGAACAAAACTGTGCGCATGGTGAAAGTTTTGTGGAGGAACCACTCGATGGAGGAAGCCACTTGGGAGATGAAGGGCCATATGCGAGATATGTATCCACACTTATTTTATGGATATTAGTGGTTTGTTATGTTAGTGTATAGAAATTTCGGGAACGAAATTTTATTAAAGGGGGTAGGTTGTGACAACCCATCCTGAATTAATATATATTTTATCCTCGAATGTATGAAAATGATGATTGTACCCTCAAGTCGTAGTGACATGAATGTACATATATGGTTTTAAATTATTTTCCCGTTAACGTAATTAAATCATATTCGATGTCATGAGAGTGTTGATGTGATTTAGGGCTGAATTGGGTTCGTAACGAAAATGTTACGAATAAATGATTGTGTAATTGGGCTAAGGAAATTGACCAATCACCACACCTCCTACTTTCTTGGGTCCAATTAGAATTTTAGGCTTGTTTTGGGGTCTATTGTTAACCCTAAACATCCCAATTAGGGCCAATTAGGGCTTAAGATTCCTTTTATCTATGCCCAATCCGGACCACACGCACACACTCACACACATGCACATACCCTCATCCTTTCTCTTGATTTCCATTGCTTTCAAGAATGGTTTCTAATTACGTATGTATTTTTATTTTCTGGGAAACTATACGGGTTTTACGGTGAGGGGTTATTATTTTTGGAAAGAGAAATGGTTTTGAAAAGCTTTGTTTGTGCCCACTCACGTTTTCTGTTTTGTGCCCCTCTAGGTTCTAGATAGAAGTGCTTGTTGGTGGCTCATGAGGACTATACGACGGTTCTGACAGACATCCATCAATGTAGGGTTTCTTTCATACCCTGTATAATTAGTATTTAGCTTGCTGGATTGCACCTTGGCACCTACACTCTGACTATGTGTATCTACGCTCTAACACTTCTTCCCGCACTTATTTACCTGTCTTGTGTGCATTAGTTAATTGGTTTTTGACTTCTCACATCTTCATATCACTATCAGTTTCGCACTGCGCACATGGCTACGTCACCATCACGTGACGGCCAGCATGCCTCGATTTAGGTCGGGGTGTGTCACAAAATATCTTAAAAGGCACGTAGTGCCGGTTATAGAAAAAAAAAGGTTTTCGCGCGCGCATAATAATGTGATTCAATTAGTTGCCAAATGATTGATTTTTTTTTTGTTAAACAAATGATATTATCTACACTAAGGGGAGGGGCGCGCGTGCATGAAGGCTAGTAAGTTCTAACCTAACATCTTGTTTTGCATAGGCTACCTAACCTAGCAGTACGCACGTGCATGAAGGGCTAGTAAGTTATAACCTAGCATCTTGTTTTGCATAGGCTACCTAACCTAGCATCTTGTCTTTGCGTTTCTAGTTAAGTAACATCAAGCATAACTGATTATGTACAAGAAAAGTTTACATGATTAATATACTATTATATTTAGCTTTTTTATTTTCAAGAAACTTGATACGGGACCTATTAAATTTGGGTAATGCTAGGAGGCCAAATTTTTTAAACCAAATGATAGATGATTTGATTATTAATTAAATGTCGATTAACATACTTATTTCTCATTAGTGACACATCATTTGGTTTACAAATTTGGTTTAAAATTTTGGTTTCCCTAGCATTACCCATTAATTTTTGTGTCTTGACAATTTTTTTTTTTTTCAAACATCGTTAACTGTTTTGGGAGCATGCTTACTTACATGGTATGGACACGAGAGGGAACATTTATGAAATAAAAAATGAAAGAAAATGAATACGCATGTGATAAACATATCTTCATTTTTCACGTGTCATACCCAAAACTAATAGAACCCATCTACTTTTTCATTTATTTGGTTATTATTAGGATCCAAAGATTTCAAGCAAGGCTCAAGAGGATTGAAGGCCCAAAAGCTTTATACTGTCATACAATTTTTTTTTTTTTAATACACAGTCATACAATTTCGTGATAATCATATTTATATTATACATATTTATCTAAAAAAGTAGTAGTTAAGCAAGGTTTTAATTAATTATCATGTGACGCCAACCAAAAAATATATCATGCTAGATTGTGCACATTCTTTTAAACACAACACCTACCAAACTCATATGGAACCCAAGATATGTAGTTTAATGGGGCTTGCTTGAGGGGTTGAGATGTGGAAGGTTACGGAGGTCCACAAGACACATGGGAAACTCTTTGATACTGGAGACATTGGCATACTTGGGAGTACCAAAGTCCAATCCCAACTTAGAGTGATCCTATGCTGGGTAAGCAAATGACATATTTTCCTACATGTTATTTTAGTCGTGCACTGTCATTGGCCCCCACTCCACTACAACTTATCTTCCCAAGAAACTTAATCTTGCACCAAGCTATTTCATCATGTTACTGCACTAGACATATGTTACCCATAAGCATATTCCTACTGCAAAGCCATCTCAACTTTTGGTCTATAGGTTGCTAAATAAATTCTGTTCCACTTTTTAACCGTTGGAAATAATATATTTTCAGCATTCCTTATTATCCATAGGACATATAGAGGTTCTAAGCCATCCATTTACTTGCTGGAACAAGTAGTTTCCAACACAACTTTCTACCCAAGAGAAACAAAAAAGAGTCTTCATCCTTTGTTAAAACAGAGCAAGGATCAGAAGCAAACGAGGAGATCATGCTCAATTGCAAGTAGGGGATACACATTATCTTAGTTGCAGGCCTAACCTTAACCCTAAGTTTCCCACTCTCCTCACTCCAATGTTTTCCTTCATCTACTACAAAAATATCAAATCTACAGACCAAACCTTCTCCAACACGCCATTTCAACCTTATGCTTAGAGAAGACCATCTTTATTTTGTTATAGGAATGCTTTTTTCCTGTTGTAGGAATTCTTTATCCCTGTAGTAGAAACTTTTCTTGATGACTGCAAACCTTCCAGCAAACCGTAAAATCCAGGTTTAAGCTTTCTCATTTCACGAGAAAACCCAACCAGCCACTACACCAAAACGGCTCATGCACTTTCATTTGCTAAACTTTGTGGATTTATAGCTCCCGCAATTCAAGCTTCCATGCCAAGCCTTTTTTAACGTTAACTCATAACTTCAACAGTCGCATGAAGCATTTCAACAGTTGCTAAAAGAATATCGACAACCGCAAGAAACACCTTAATAGATCATCCTCAAAGCCATCAGAAACACTCCATCAGTGATGAAGCATTCAACATAACACCAAACCAAGCACCTATAAGCTGCTGGAAGAATAACAAAGCATTCATTCTCTAGGACTTGTTTTTCCTTCGGGATGCTTTGTGGATAATTCTCGCTAATTAGAATGGGCACATGAAAGAAACGATATTAAACTGGGCATGACACTCAAATTAGACTAGAGCAAGAAATGGTAGGTAAGCAAAGCTTCAAGTATTCGTCTAGGTGTCAGAATGATTTTCTGACCCCTTTTTCTGTCTTGGAGTCTCGTATTTATGGACTTTCTAAGCCTTGCCTATGGATAGATTTGACCTTCATTGTGTGGCTTTATTAATTGACGAAAGAACTGGGACTTGATATGTGGCTTGGTTCGTGATTTAACTCCATCAATTAATATTTGATTCAATTAAATTAAAATCAAAAAATTCATTTCCGCCAAGTGTTGACACGTTTATTTCTTGATGACACATCCGATATGGATGAGTCACATCCATGTATACGATTTGTGAGACACATGGCGCATGCCACATAAGCCATGATATATCGAAACTTTAATCTATTGGTGAACATTTACTTCATCAAAATTTCGATATTTGCAATATTTTGCCTTGCACAATTAGTTTGATATATATCCATCTTAGTCTTGCAAGCTAAGATTCCACAACAATAACCACAACTAATCTTCGAAACTAATAACAAGTGTCAAACATCTAACAAGGGTCCCTTGAGCTAGTAGAGATATACACATCCACATTAATTTGGATAACCATTCTTAGTATCCTATCAACACCTCAAGCTCGGAATTCCTCAATGGAAGAGCTGGGTGCAACCCTTTGAAAATCTAAGATGCCTATAAAAGATGCTTTCCAACTACTCCACGAATTGACTCTAGGGGCACTAGGCAGGGTAGTTGCTAGCCTCATGCCTTTGTATACATTTCTATGGGCATCTTGTCGATATGTTCAGTTGGCATATGTTGACATCTGTAGGTATGATCATTCAAAAACTATTGACATAAGTCGACATGCTCGTTCAGAACCTATTAGCATCTGGCGACATGCATGCAATATGACTTGACAAATAACCTTAGGGCTACCAAGGCTTGATTAAATACCAATTTGCATGCTCAACTGTCCAAAAGATTTTGCATGTTGCGCTATTTGTACTGACCCACAATAATATTCCTAAATCCGCCACTAGTACTAAGATGAGTGTTTGTTGGATGAGACATAAACTAAGCAACAAATGCAATTTTTGGACTAGTTAAGGTAATATATTGTAAGGAGCCCAAGAGATGCCGAAATTACTTGTCATGTTTCAAGGTGCAAATCCCGACGACATTCTATTAGAATCTCGTGTTTCCAGTCATGAAAATGACTTCTCGAAGTCAAGTTGCAGAGGTCACCGAAAGTCGATGATGATTGGGGGAATTAGACAGAGAAGACACCAGTGAAATGAATCGTTCCGATCCAAGGGTTTAGGGTTTCGGCATGTAGCGGCTCAGCGGATACAGTAGTTTGAACGAAAAATTGAAGTGAATGCCCTAGGCCTTTTGTAGTTGGGCCTTGACTCGGATCCGGCCCATTTAATACTCCGCGACCCATTTGCGGAAACACCCAATTTCCCAGAACCACGAGGCAAGAACCTCTCTCTCTCCCTCTCTCTCTCTCACTGTTATTCTGCAACACCCGCCATTGACAAGAAAAAAAAACCCTAACCTGCTTGCTTGTGGATTTGAATTCAGAAAGGCAGCATCTGACTGGGTTTTACAGGTTATATGGAAGATTACACCCTCGTCGCGAGAAAGTCCTGCTTCGGCTTGCCCACTGCATGCCCCTCATGCTTGACAGTCTACTTTTACCTCAAATTTGCCAAAGTTCCCTTCCGCTTAGATTTCAATCTTACCTACCCCGACTCTGGTAATCAAATCTTTCCCTTCCCTGCAAATATTTAATTTAATTTGATTTTATTCTTTTTGGGAGGGTTTGGCAGGTTTGGTGGTCTGAAATTCGTTGCTGCTAATTTTTTGAATTGGGGCTTTATTTTTACATGCATTGAGTTGATTGTTCCAACTTCCATGGCATATGGGTTTTGGATTTGTTACATTATTTATTTTTTGAACTATATTATCTACGCTAAACCTCATAATAAACTAGCAATAATGTGACTCAAATTCGCCTTTGGTAAGAATTGAACGTAAGGTTTCTTACATACAAGTGAAGAGGAATGGCTTGCTACTTGAATGTGTTCTTAATTACCAACTTCTTTTTTATTCAAGTAGTTTTGTATTATATTGGCAACTGTAGGAGAGTACCTTACGTGGTAAGGGTACACTGCCACTGTAGGCATCCTGTGCTAACAATTCAATGACGGGTGGACAGAAACTTACACGTCATTATATCATTGGCGCGGGTCGCCACGGTGGCTGTGTACCCAAGCTACAAGTCCCTCTCCAACTTTTTTGGATGTATCGTTGGTTCTGTGAATGGTGCTTGTTATGTGTACAATTGGGATATATACGTAGCTAAACATATATAGGATTTGTGTGTTTGGTATGTATTTAAATGGGCTTCTTTGTATAGTTAAGGTATATCTTATGTAACTGGACAAACATGGCCAGAGCAATTGCCACTGTGTTTGTGCCGGAGCCTTGACATTGGCAACTGTTTCTTTTTTCACTTGCAGAATATATTTGAACTAATATAAGAATGAGTCTAGTTTCTATGGTTGCACTTCTGTTGGTTTATTGTTTCGCATTTATATTTTAGTATGCATGTAAGCGTGCACATATATATCAATAAGATGAAAATCATGGTATCGGTTGTGGCTTTTGTGTAGACAAAATCCCTTACATTGAATCTGGCGAGTATGTGATCTATAATAATGAGAAGGGTGGCATTATTGAAAGACTAAAAGAAGATCGCATCGCTGATTTGGACACTGAATTTCACACAATCCCAGAATGGATATCTACAAAGGCAATGATCAGCTCCTGGATTTCTGATGCCCTTACGTATGAACTCTGGGTGGGAACTGATGGTTGTTCTGCCAAAGAGATATATTATTCTGATCTCCCATGGCCAATTGGAAAGATTCTATTCTATAAGAAATTTTACACTGTAAAGCAGCAACTTGGGATTACTAATGACAGCGCTGAGAAAGTAGAGGAACATGTACTTTTTTCTCACTGACCCTACTACTTTGTGCTAAGTAATAAGTGCTGTCTTGTTTGATTATTATTCAAATCATGTGGTTTATTGATTTGACAAATTGATGGACAGATATACAGGAGAGCCAGCCTTGCTTTTGGAGCTCTGTCACGTCGGTTGGAGGAAAAAAAGTTTTTATTTGAAGACAGGTGATTTTCTATCCTATTCTAGGTACCTATTTCCTTTTACATGAAATCATGGGAACTGCTTGTTATTATTTAACTTCCTTTCTTTAGTACTAGTATTTTTTTTACACGAAAAGTGGCAATTAACAGTATCATGCTGATTATGTATCTACATGCATTGTTCCTTTTATGCAGGCCATCAAGTTTGGACGCAGTCTTTCTTGGGCAGGCACTTATCACTCTTCAAGCATTGCCAGTAAGTCATTGTATTTATAGGCAGACAGATTAGAAAAGTTTATATTAGCAATTAAACAACATTTGCGTTCTATTAGCTCAACTATATAGTTTAAATCTATTAAGAAGTTGAGATTCCAACTTGAATCTTGAGCTTATCTTGAATATTGGTATTCTGCATGAATTCAGATAACATTATTTGCTTGAATGGGAGATGAAAGAGATAGAAAACGCATGCCAATTTTAATTTGGAATGGTACCCTGATGTAGAAAATTAAGACCAGCACCATTGTCTTTATCCGTCCCTTAATTACTTTTAGCATTAAAACTTTATTGAGCTTACAGAACCTTGTGTAAATTTTAGTGCCCCTAGCGTTAATTCTAAGAGAAATATACTTCCATAGAAGTGAACATTATGCTTCTAACTTCCACCATCACTTCTACGAACTTTTTTTTTTTTCGCAATATAAAGAAGGGTATCCCAAATGGTCCTTGATGTTTTGGAAATCATAATTTCGTCCTTTATGCTTCAATATTTAATCAATTTGGTCCTTAACGTTTGCTCCCACACATCAGTTTGGTCCTTGCCATCCAAATCCGTTGAAAACTCTGTTAATGTGCTGACATGGCACATGTATGGGACTCATAACTACACTTCAGTGTTGCCATGTGGATTAAAAAAATATCAATTTGTAAAAATAGCTTAAAGTTTTTCAAACCATAAAGAAAAACTAAAAAACTGAAACGAAAAGGTAAATTAATAAACACCAACCCAAAAGGGCCAAAACTCAAAACTTCATCCACCATCGGCCCCCAACTCTGAACGCACAAACCACCTCAACCCAGATTGGACCCCTCCCTTGACATCACTGCCCCTCACTACACTCCCCCACCCACCCACCGAAAATCCAACTATACATTTCCCCAATCTCCAGACCTCTGTCACCTGAGATTTTCCCAGTTATCTGTGCAAGACCGACAAAAAAAAAAACAATCTGTGCAAGGCACAAATGCTACCTCTTTGTCTCTAAACTTTCTCTCCTCTCTACAACCCAAACAGAACCACCTTAATTGTTTTCATACTGATACAATAAATTGGTGATTGAATCAATTGAGGCACATCTTCTGTACAACTTCTTCTTTCCATTTTTTAGAGAGGGAGAGTTGGGGGGGGGGGGGGGTGTGTTTCGGGTTGAATGTGTGCCACATCACACAATTGTAACTTTAAACGAATTTGGACAAAAGGACCAAACTGATGTGTGTGAACAAACATGGAGGATCAAATTGATTGAATTGAAACACAGTGAATGAAAATTATGATTTTCCAAACATCAAGGACCTTTGTGATAAAAACCCATACATAGAATAAACATACAGTACAATATGTATAATTCAATAGGAAGCAGAATTCTTCGACTCTATTTTGGGTCAGTGAGATTAAAATTTTGGTCTGAACGACTTGGATTTCAAGTTGCACTCTCAGCTATCAAAATGGGAAAATCGGCTTTGATATATACACTTTTGCATCTGGTCTGGAACTCTGACTGAATTTGAGCTTAGGAAGAGGTACTACACTTATAAATGACAGTTTCAGTTGCAGAAGACTACCTTTTCCACCAAAATGATAAATTAAAACCAAAAGAAACGATACTGGTCTGAATTTACACTCAGATGTCAGTGTTTTGTGCACAAAATTCGGACCCCATAAATAACCCAGTTTCAGCTGGCATAAGACTCATTTCTATCAAAGTTAAAAGTTTGAACAACTAAAGAATGATACTTGTTCTGACCTCTCTCAGAAGCAGTATTTTAAAAGGCTTGCCTAGGCGGCCTCTGAGGCTGGGCATCAATGTTCCCGCCTCTGTTTTGAGGGAGTGGGCGGAAGGCTTCGCCGGAGCGCGTATGGGCGGCGGAGGCGCACCTCAGGGCATTCAGGGCGTTCTGGGCGTTTTTTTTCTTCAAAATCCAGGTTTTCTGAAATGTTTTCTGCCATTCTAGTTTCAACGAAGAAGAAGGAGAGACTTTCTCTCTCCAAATCCCATAAATTTCCATAATAATTGCTCCACTCAGCCTTTATTTCATTTTAAATACCCTATATATACTCCACTCAATCCTTTATTTTCCTTTAAATTCCCATAATTATTGCTTTATATCATTTTAAATACCCTATAATTACTACACTCAGCCTTTATTTCCTTTTAAATTACTTATAATTGCAACATTCAGCATTTATTTTGCTTGAAATTTTCCTATAATCGTGACCATTCATCCTTATTTTCCTTGAAGTTCTCTATAATTGCTTACAATAAAATAAATAATTATAACATTTTGAGACCATATGACAGTTTCCAAGTACAACTAGACTTAGTAATAAAGAAGATGATATTATCTTTGATTTAGTTATAGTTATATTTGTTTTTACAAAGTATTAAATTGTTATAAATATACTTATATATATAATATATATTAAAATTTTAGGTTCGAAGCCTCACGCCTCATGCCTCACGCCTCGCTCCTTGCGCCTAGGCTGGGCTATCCATTGGACGCCTCTGCCACGCCCCCGCCTTTTAATACATTGCTCAGAAGTCAGTGTTTTGGTCACAGAATTAGACCATGGGATTTAATTTTTGAGTTAGTGAAGTCTTGGAACCACTTTCGTAGATTTTCATTTTAACTTCCCAATTTGTATCTTTGTGTTCATCACTCAAATGGGATTATGCGTGATCTCCCCTTGGCCCTTCAGATTTCCTAATGGCATTATACTCTCTCTCTCTCTCGCTCTCTCTCTCTCAATGGAATTATGAGCATTACATTATTTAGTTACCTCTAGTTTCAAGTATCATGCCTTCAATGTTCGTAGCCCAGTTTATATATTATTTTATTTTCTTTTATTGCCTCGCATTAAACTTGCCTCCTTACTTTTTATCGTGCATTAGCCTAGTTTCCATGTGACCTATGATCGGCTCTTAATACAATCATTTCTTTATCAATCTTTTTGGTATTTCAATCTTAGATAATCAATTATTATACTCACGAGTTAGTAGGAATTTGATCTTTGTACAGATGACTAAACTTGTGTAATTAATTTATTCATTACTATAATTGGTTCCACTGAATGAACTTGGCCTATGGGCAACACCAAGTTGTACAGTAGATTTTGTTCAATCTTATTAGTTTTGTGGAGTATTTGGTCATGATTCCTGACACTTTGTGCTTTTAGGAAACATCGGTACTGCAGAGCAAGCTTTTAGAACATGAAAACCTGGTTAAGTATGCTGATAGGCTTAAGTTGGAGTTCGTGGACTCAGGTTCACCATCTTCAGTTCCAAACTTTCGTAGAAACTCTTCATCAGCAGCTCCTAGAAGAGGTCCTTCAAACTCGTGTGAGATACTTTTACATTCAAGGCTTGTGTCTCTCTTTTTATCTTTTTCCATGCTATAATTTAAAGGATTTATTGCCTCTACCAAACCGGATCATTTTTTGCTCCATTTTCTTTTTCTTTAGTGAACCTCTGTTCTTATCGTGGAAAATTCAAGAGTAGATTTGGCTTGCACACATGCAGTTTCCAACACCATATTTTTGCTTTAGAAAACATAGTATTTTACTTCAGAGTGTTAACAGTTAGAAACTTGAGCAAGTTGCACATTAGGCCTCTCTTGAAGTGGAAGCTGCATTTTGCAGCTCGGAATCTGAGATCATGTGATACTTCCCACTTTCTAGCATAACTAATGCGCTGACTAATAGGGACATGGGTGATATAAATCATCTGAAAGAGGTAGGTTGTAGGTTTTTGATGAGCTAGTATCCACTTTGCATGTGGACTTTAAGATGCAAGTTTTCCAGTTGTATACATACGGCGACCTATTTGTATATACGGCATTCATGGGATTGAAGTTTTATTTAATCATATTGGTTCTATCTATGATATTTGTATCAGGGTCACCTAGGTCGCAACTTAATTCTCTCAATTGCAATTTTTCTTATGCTTATTTGTTATCAGGTTCTAAGCCCAAGAGTAAACCCAAAAGGGAAGAGACAAAGGAGGAGAAAAGTTTTAAGAGAAGGGCCAGATATTTTTTAACAGCACAGCTGGTTTCGGTTGTACTTTTCGTCACTCTCCTAAGTCGAGTTGATGAGGCTGACGTCGAGGTTGATGATGATGGGTATGAATAGTTGTGTTCTTCGCACCAGCATTTTTTACATGAAAACCAGCTAGGATTAGCAGCCTGACGACAGAGAGAGAATTTCTGTAATCCTGTTCTTTCAATTTTGTAGTATGACGTTGAAATTTTGGGAAAATAAGCACCTGTATAAATGCATGATATGATTTGCTGGAAAGTTGAAGTTATAAACCTAGAATTGGAGGTATTCTTCACCTGCAGGATTCCAATGTTCGACTTTTGAAGCAGTGCTGACAATTTGTAAATTTCATTGGATATGAATTGGTGAGAAGGGTTTAACTGTGATGCAATTTCATACTTTTATGTTTTTTGCCCTCGTGCGCTTTGTTTTTATTCTGTGGAAGTTCTTTGTTGATTTCTTAGAAAGAAAGTTACAATGTCACATATACAGTAAGACTGAATTCTGGAACCCATCAGGTGGGTGTGTTTTGACAGGGGTCATGTAGCTGCTAGGATGCATTTGGTTGACTTCTAGCCGATGTTCGAGCACCTGGATTAGGGTTTTGAACGTTTTGGTGCCTCGCCGAGCCATGTCGATCGGGAACTGCATCGGAGTAGTTTGGACTGCCTTGGTTGATTTTACAAGGAATCTTGTTGTCCAAATGAATTAGTATTTTGCTACGTTTACTACAGTCCAGGTTCTAAACGAAAAAAAGGCAGCACTTGGATTTGTTGTTCAATGGTGGTTATTCCGGCGTATGATTATTTTCGAAGAAGACACGATTGGGTTACGGTGCAGGGAAGACTCGATGACAAGACCTCGTACGATTTGGGAGGTTTATAAGTTTTTATTTTTATTTTTTATTTTAGTCAAACGATATATTTGTTAGATTAGATGTTAGATTAAAGAGTCGACAAGGTTCGAACCCAAGCCGTGATGCAAGGGTAACACTTCTCTCCACCACTGTGGTAGAGGCCCACTTGCGGGGGTTTATAAGTTCACCAGGCATGGTTTTGACAACCTTTTGTTACCAAAATGATTAGTGCAGATTTACTTTCCCAGTGACAAAAGGGCTGTAATTAGATTAATTATACCCATCAGCCAGCACACTCCGACCCGGAATGTCCACTAGGATTTCGAATTGAGTTGTGCTGGCCGATACCTGGAAGGTGATGAAGTCATAAAGTGTAGTGATGTGGAAAATGTGAATAAATTTAAACTTAAAGTGCCTAAATACAAGAGTGCTCTTGTGAGCGGGAATGAACCCATTTCACACATGATGACAAAACATAAGTAAAATACAATAAGGTAAAATAAGGATTATATCATCAAAGGTAGCCTCCTATACCGAGATTTGCCAAGAATCCTCGTCGATACGTAAACTCAGCTACTAAAACCTAGAGGGGTGAAAAACAAGGGTGAGTGGGCCTAAAAATAAAGTTTTATAAAACCTTTTTAAAAAAACATTATAACCCATTGTCGTAAAACAAGTATAGTTTCCAAAATATACATACTATGTATAGTATAAAAATCCTTACCATAGCCTGCAAAATCACAGAATGCCATACGTTGCAATATTGAGTAAATAAACACACAACAGCCAATATCGTATAATCTTGCATAAACAAACATGTCATATCAAGTGGTCATCGACACATGTTGACACACGAGTTCATGCAGAGATATTCTGACATGAACAAGACTAGGTGTAATAATGATATACGCTATAGTACTACAATCACATGAAGACTGGCGCTATGTGTTGCACATAAGAGTCGGAGTTACCTAAGGCAACCTGTACGACATGACTGGCACCTACAATGGATCTAAAGTGAGTGTATGGTGCGATGTGCACATACACGTGAAAGACTGGCCCTGGCTTAGGCGAGTACCAACACCAGTGCAACAAACGATGAGCAAATACCATAAATATAGTCATGTCACAACCATTCAACAATTCTAGTCAATATCATACTATTCATGACCATAAATATAATCAAGGCATCCCCTTATAGTAAGCTTACATGTGCATCCCGTAGGATTATTTAATCATTTCCCAACATTAAGGTATTTCTTATAAACGTTAATTTAATCATGACAATCGCATAGAGAATTTATTAATGATTGTATATATGGAAACTAACCATTATATATATAAAGAAAACACCCACTCATAGATTATGTCGTCAAGTCTGACCTGTTCGAACTAGAATAGTCGAAGTCACCAATAATAATCGCACCTAAGCATAATATTAGGACCCATTAGTAAAACTCCACTAAAACAATTAAATTTGGAAAAATGAAGTGCGGATTTGGAATCAGGGCGTTGAAATACACTATGGAGGGTCCCCAGCATATTTTACAAAAAGTCAACGGTTAACCCTAAAAGTCAACCGAGACGCCCCGGTGGACAACTATGTTAAAACTTTATAATTTCACTAAATGGATGTCAAAAACGAACTCGGGACATCAAAATTAGCTTAGGAGGGTTTCCGAAAAATTTCCGAAAAAGCCAACATAAAGAATATTCCCAATCCAACTCAGAAATGGGTTTGGGCTAGATCTGGCCCACGGATCTGGGCTTGGGTTATGGGCCAACAGCCCAAAGGTTTGGGCCGGGTTTTGGGCTTAAGGCATTTTTTTTTCTTCTCTTCTTTTTTGGCAGGTGCCGAATTCTGAGCAAAAATTCCTGAGCTCCATACGAGCTCAAAACTCAACCATTTTTCACCCTCTTCCTACCAAAATGAAGATAAGCGAGTGTAGTTTAGGATTATACCTTCCCCCCGAGTCACCCGTGGTCGGAGTTGGCCTGAAAAGGTCTGCAACACATGTCATATATCACCGGAAAACTGGGGAAGACTCCCCGAGGTAGCTCTGCATTCAAATGTCACCCAAAATCCTTAAGAGCACTAGAAACGTAAAGTAAAACATGATCCATGAAGATTTGGGTGGTTTTTGGAACTTACCATCATTGGAAGTTAAGATCTCGTCGGAGAAAATATAAACAGTAATGGTGTCACTGTGCAAAGTGAGGAAGAAGGAGAAAGAGGTTTCTGCCGGTAGGAGATCGCGGCTGAGGGAGTCTGGGGGTTGCGGTGCTTGCTGGAGACGACATCAAAATGTGGTGGTCTGGTGTTGGTGTTGTTGTAGAGGTGGAACACGAGACACAAATGAGGGGGAGAGATGTAGGACGAGAGACAGAGAGGGGTGGTCTGGTAAAGAAATGGTGGTTCCATGGCCTAAGGGCTCGCCGAGTTGGGTGTGGTTCTCGACGCAGCTGATGTAGTGGGAGGAGAGAGTTAGAGAGAGACATGGGAGAAGACTGAGAGAAGAGAGAGAGAGAGTCCGAGAGTGTGATGTGAGGGAGAAGAGACATGTGGCGAGAAAAGGGTGGAGAGCTTGTGTGGGTGTGGGCCCCACGAGCTAGAAAAATGATAAAATATTTAAAATATCCACTCAGAAAATATTAAAATAAGAAAATACTCAAAATTCAAATTTCATAACACACCCTTAAGTTTTGTAGTTCTGTAAAATCTTCATTGTAACTCCAAATTCATTTCCGCTTGAGACTACGGGTTCATAGTGACGAGCACTACGAGGATATGCTAAAAGAATGTTTCATACGTCTCCCAATACGCTAGTCAATGAAAGTCAACATTCTTACCTCTAGGGACATTTTCGTTAATCACTCATTAAAATCAATAAAAACGTAAAATTAGGGACGGGTTGTCACATCAGTGATATTACAGCCAATGTTTAAAATTTATTCGATACGGTGGATATTTTCATGGAAATATCCAAAAATTAGAGAAAGATATGGAAATGGGTGGTGAAGTCTAAACTTCACCTCATATCATAGAAACTCTTTTAGGCTAAAAATCGACAAATATCGTCGATATTTCTAACACTACTTTTAAATATCAGAGAAATTCTTATATTTCATCCAAAACAATGTTTGATAATCCCTAAAGTTTCATTTTAAATTTCCATAATTTCCGTTAGAAGCAACCAATATCGATATCGATATTCGATATATCTGTTGATATTTCCACAAATCTGCATATCAACCTTTCTACCGATACCAATATTGTAAACACTGTTTATAACTATATCAGGCACTGGCTAAAAGCAATTAGGGTGCAAAATCTCTATGCTAAATTGCTAATATTCATAGATATTAGATTAATTTTTATAATTATATTGACAACCATCACTAAACTACCCCATAAACATGAACACCACGTCATAATATTGCAGCAGCTCCAGCCTTGGCCTTGTCCCATTGATTCACAAGCTCAGCATATCCCTCAGCCGAAGCGAAAGCAAACTCTGTCAGTGAGCTCATCGTAACTGACATTCCGGCACAAAGTACTCTTATCGCGACCTCAGCCTTTTTGTCTGCAGTCATTACTTGTTCCACTTCGCCAGCTTCCACCATTTCCATACCCCCGCTGAACTCCTCTGCTGATCCACCTCCGAATCTTCTTGAACCTACTCTAACTCGGTGTGAATCCTCTCTAAGCTGTTGTGCGTATAGGGACCCCATACCAGCAGCAAAGAAATCTAGTCCATCCAGCACCGGTGTCTCCTGTACGGAATCCAGAAGTCTTGACCATTGGATGCAAATTCCAAATATTGGAAGAGCCCCACTGGAACGGCGAGGAGAGAATGGGAACTTTGATGTGTCGGGATCAGCCCTCATGCAACGGAGGAGCCAACCTGTTAATGCGTGCACGTAGGATCGTTGAGAAGTGATCCATGACTCGAAATAGGATCTCCAGTTCCTCAGCTCTGTCTCAAGACTGGCTGCTGAACGTGCTAGCTGGTTTGGATCAGCAGCTGAAATGGAAGACTGTCGTTTAGCTTCCAGTTTTGACGGCGTGCCTGCTAGTAAAAGCTTGGCTTCATCTAGGCTTCGTTTCTGCGACTTATGACACTCTGCCATTACTTTCCACATCCTTGCTAACCTGGTTTTGTTAATCAATTGATTAATACAGAAGAATAATTACACGAAGCATGGAGTACATATTTGAGCGAACGATTTATAAAAGCTGCGTGGCATATACCCTTTCACCAATTCTGAGATTTGAGGCTGCAATTCTGCATCCCTTAAGGTTTCAATCCTCTTTGAAATAGCTTCAACTGTGTGTATTGAAACCTTCATCTGAGTATGCAGATCTCTAATTGCTACCCTTGTTTTTTCTACCGCAGAATGGTCATCTCCTTTTACATCTTGGTTCCGTAGTTGCGTCACTTTCTTTTCGTATGCAATCCGAACTTTTTCTCCGGACTGTTTTAAGTAATGATGCACATATTAGTTCTTCATGATTTTCTTTTAATCTCTTTTAAATATTTAAACTATTTGGTAGATCAAGTATTTTGCAACAGAAATTGGTGCCATTTAGAAGTAATACCTTGACTTCCTCGTAGAGTTTCTTCTCCCAAGCATATAATCTGTCTAATGTTGATTGGTGGCTACCCGAAAACATGCAGGTCTCGTCAGAGACATCACTACTGCTTTCATAACTTTCATCTTTAGCGCACGAAGAATTCATTAAAAATCTGGACGATGCTGAGCGAGAAGAAGCTGAACGAAATAATGCTACTGGGTTCAACATTTTCATGGCTGCAACAACAAAGTACTTACTATATAACAGCCTGAAAGTTTAAATAAAATACAAAAACCAAAATGTTTTCTACTGCAGAATAAGCATTCATGAACCAAGTAAGCAAGCAAACCTGAGAGTTCATTGGAAGATGAAGAGTACTGCTCTTTGCTCGCCTCCAACAATGCTGATACCTCATTGGCGGCATTGCAAACAATTTTGAACTGAGTTTCTAAATCCTTGATAACTTCTGCCATACTCGTTGGCCTTCGGTTCACATAAACAGTAAAGCCCGGTTTTTCTTCCTTACCCTCCCGGAGACCAACGGCTCTTTCTTGGCTATTAGTTTTAACTTGTCTAGCAGTCTGAGATCGTGACACCTCCATAGTCACACTATTATGTGATGGCATTTGTACTTCATGCTCAATCTCTATTCCGCCATCCGTTTCCTCATCCTCCTCTTCTTCCTCCTCCTCCTCCTCCTCAACATCTTCAACAATAACTTCTTCTCTATTGCAGTTTAGATCAACTTTATCCCTTTCTTGTGGCACATTTTCCTCATGATCGCATTCCTCCTCCTGTTCGGTTTCAACTTCTTCCAAGTCAGGGATCCCCTCTTCTTCTCTGACCTGCCTTAGTCCTCTAACCTCATCATCCATGACTGTCTGATCAAGACTATTTCGAGTGGGATAACTATAGTAATCTAGTGATGAAAACGGGTTCCAGAAAAAATCCCACTGAGAATTTTGAGGCGAAGGTGGAGGGATGTTTGGCCTATTGTTAGGAGAACAAGAGAACAATGACGAAGAATTCATCGCTGAAGATTGCATTCCAAAAAACCCGTCCATCCCATAATGGTGCATTGGAGAGTAAGCTTCAACTCTGCCTGTTTCGGGGGATTGAGGTCTCTCTTCTACTGAAACTGCTGGATTCCCTCCTGATCTTAGATAACATATTTTCACACATGAACGGGGTTCGGACTGGATTGTTGCAGGGGAGAAGGATTTTGGGGAAATTGAGATAAAACCAGGATTTGCTTTCTTAACAGGTGTGAAAGGTGGGGTTACGAAGGAATCTAATAAGAACTCACGAGGCTCATCGCCTTCGATATAATCACGAAGAGCAGCTGAAACTCTTTTTAAGGACTGAATATACGCCATGTGTCCAGAGGCGAATCGTGTTCTTTGCTCAAGAGCCTGTTTAATAAATCTCTTTCGATCTTTGCAAAGCTGAACTGCTTCTTCATCATCTAGCTTTGATGTAGAACATCCCATCTCTTGCTTCCTTCTTACCTACTTCTTTCACCCTATGAATTTTTCAGGCTAGAATCAAAACCGAAATCACGAGGATAGTCGCCTGTACTTCTGGCCAGATTCATAAGGATATTTACCAACCTGATCAACGAAAGTAGAGTTCGATAACCTCACTCCAACATGAAGAATTATAACATGTAAAAGCGAGAAACGAACGACAACAGGAAAGATTCTGCAGAGAAATCAAATTTTAATTTGTAAATAACTACATTTTCAGATATCTAATTTGCTCTACAGAATAAAAAAATACTTGAAAAAAAGGTCTGAATACTTTTCTTTATATCTACATTTTCAGTCACAAAGAAACCTTCAGCACATCTAAACTGTTCTACCGAGTTTTACCAAGCGTGAAAAATATTATAAGAAAAAGGAGGGAACAAAGCATATAACTTTTGGTCAGGAAACTACTGCCAAATTAAAGAGGAGTGTGATATTTACACATTTATTTTTACTTCTCACACACTTCTTTAATTTTCGACAGTCGGATCGAATGAATTAAAAAAAATTAAAGTATATAAATTAACAAGAGGTGTGTGAGAACGCACACCCTATTAAAGAACCTCCTACCATAACATGAAAAGAAAGATTTATCTTTTATAATTGTTGCATAAAATTAATGGGATAAAAATTTCATATCTTAATTTTTTTTTTTTTTTTTGTTTTGCAAATTTGAAAGAAAAGAATCGAAGGAAGATTTGCAAAAAGCATATTAAACAATGATAGAAAAATAATGGGTTGTCAAATAAGAGACGGGCACCGCAAAAGAAGATAAAGGTCTAAAGTCGACTAATAAAAGCGATATAATATTCGTACACTAACTCTAGTAATTTCTGAGTTTTAGATTCGAGTAAATCAAACGAGAATAAAGTGATAAAAATAATATATAAGGTGTGAAAAAAAAAATACTGCGCTAAAATCATTTTACTATTGAAATTTGCAATAGAACATATTCTAAAAAGGAGAGATTACAATAGGAAAAACCATCCTCTCTTTTTTTTCTTTTTTTTTTCTTCTCATTTTCCTTTTATTTTCTTCTAAAGAAAAATTGCAATTATTCAGATATAATAAACAGAGATCTAATTGGGTAAAAAAAAAGGATAAACAGAAATTTCGAAATTTGAAAACAAAATTAAATAGCTAATATTCATGAACAAAGAAGACGAGCTATAATCATTTTTTGGAAAATAATAAAGCAGTTTAAAACATTTATGATTTATGAAGAGATCAAAAGTAATACTGACATAAACACGAGAAACCAATTACAGTATTTCTTTCCTGCTTCAAGTAATGTGTATAACTTAAGTGCTCACCAAAATCTCGTATGAACCAGAAAACCAGATCACCCATTTAAAAAACTGGAAAACTGAAAATTTCACAGGTTTTTATTTGTAATATGGTGAAGATTCAAGCCTAACTCAACACACAGATGCAAAAAGAAAAACCCATTTCATATATTGATTTATTTATTTTTTTAAAAACTAGAGCTGAAAATTACTGATAAAACAAAAAGAGCTTCCAATAGCAAAGAAGAAATAAAACTCAGGAAAAAAAAGGAGCTTAATTGGCTGTTTTTTTTTAACAAATAATTACAACAAACAGAAAGAAAATAATACAAATTAATTGGTGGAATGGATTGCAGTTGAGAAGCATTACCTGGGATTGCGGGCTGGAATAAGAACAGGAGCTGTGATCACTGATGAATGTGAGAGAGAGAGAGAGAGAGAGAGAAAGAGAGAGAGAGGGAGGGAGATAGGGAGAGAGAGAAGCAGAGAGAGACGTTGGGCAAAAGTAACGGTCAAAAACCAAGTGAGAAGAAAAAGAAAAAACATAAAAAAACAAAACTTAAAGTTCGAGGTTGGGAGGACTCGAAAAAGAAAAAGAAAAAGGGGGGAACAAGCCAATGGGCATAGAATATGACAGCACTAGAACTTTGCCCTCCATGCTTGCTTAAATTCCGGATATGCCATTTTCGATTTTTGTTGTATTTCTGAGCGATGACAGGTCACCAGATCAAGTTGTTGTATTTTGAAATTATTGTTTTGGGTTCCCATTTGATCCAGTTAAAACTTTCTGGATATTTGAAATCAAATTGTTGTACCAAGTTGTTGCACAACATCCTTAAGATAAAACAAAAATGCCAAACTGAACATGAAATTACAAAAATGAAGTCGCCGGTTAATCTCATTTTATAAAAAAATAAAAAAAGATAAAATTACAGAAAACTAAAATTTTATGAAACTAGATTAATATTCACATTATTAGATAGGAAGATGGTTATTGGCTTTCTTTTTTGGTTCAAATATGTTATTTGACACTTTAGATAATACAATTGGTTGGTGCCTGCATTTTTTAAATTTTCAATCAATTATATTAATATTAGAGAAAATTTGATATGAGTTCAATTTTGTGAGCCTTTATGAGGTATAGTCCAATTTTGTTTGATTATTGACTTAGGTCCAATGGCTCATTGTACACATCCGCTTATTTTTATTCTCCTGCCAAATTTATCCCTAAATTGACTAATTAAGTAATTAATATATTATTAATTTTTTTTTCTATTCTAAAACTCTTTCTTTCCTCTTCGTGTTTTACTCCCTCAGCATCATCTTTTTATTCATCATTTTCTATGGATCTTATTGGAATATATATCACATTATTTTTCTAGTCTACCTCTGTGTGTTTTATACTACTTGTGTCATGGATAAATTGTATTATCTACCTATCACACATTATTGATAATCTATCTCAAGTTAATTGTGTTTATCTACATGTATCATAGGTTATTTTGTTCTATCTACCTTATACCACGGATTAATAGTGCACACACACATTAGTTCTTGATATTCTAATTCAAATTAAAAGTATTTATCTACCTATACCATAGGTTTTCGTTCATTGCTTATATTACAGGTTTTTATTCATAGTCTACGTATATCATAGGTTTTTGTTCATAGGTTTTTTATATATCATTCATTTCAACTTAAGTCGTGGGTTTATAGTCATACACATGAACTTACTTTTAAATTTTTCCTTAAATTGTGGCTAGACTAAGGAATTTGAAGATTCAAATTTGAGTAAATAATGCATAAATTAGGAAATTTAAATATATATTTATTTTTACTATAAAGGGAAAAATGGGAATAAGATGAGATCAATTAGACCTAAACTGGTAAGAACATCTAACTGGACTCAATGCAAAAGTAGCTGATTTTTTGGACCTAAATATAAATGCCCCATTATATTATTACATTTGGTATATCAGACAGTGTTTCCGATATATTGAAAAATGACTCTTGCAATTGATGCATATTTATGAACTATTATATCATATGATTAGTTAGTGACAGAGTGTGATTATTAAAGAAACTCCTAACCTCACAACATTAGTCTTCTCATTTTACTTTTGAGGAATTTCAACACACATTTTATAGTCGTAATTGAACATGTACATGAAGATATTTGAAAGAAAACAACATTGTTATTGGTTGTGGAAAGAAAATTTAAACTAAGTTTTGCTATTGGTTTACAAATTAAACGCTCTAATCTCTTAAGGTATTTTCTTCTTGTAAATATTTATTAAAAATAAATTTTAGTTATAATAATTTGAAGAAAAAAACAGAACCCTACCCAAAAACATGGGATCCTCGTTCTCACTATCACACGTGCACAGTGTTCTATGTACACGTGGCAGATTGTATTCTCACACCTCACAAATGACAATTTTTTATGTGACTAAAACATGAGATTGTGTCAAATGTAATTACATAATTAAAAAAAAGTATTTTTTTAAAATATTTTTTTAATTATATAATGACGTATGTGTAATCAATGTGTTTCTGATCATATCGAAAAATCTCTTCCTCACAAACCGTGTTTACTTTGCATTCATAAGGCAAAAGAATATTTTGGTAATTTTAGCCAACATACCATACATTGGTAAATTTAGAGAACAAAATTGAGATAAAAGAACTTTGAAAAGCAAAAGAGAGTCGGCTTAAAGAAAAAGGAACGGAGCTGGTCCCACTAAAGCCTTGGGATGCCGCTAGTGGGCCCTTTGTACCGAAATACCCTTCAATTCGGCTGAAATATCAGAAATGCAATTGTGTGCTGTGTAATGTAAAATATAAATAAAGAGTGAATTACATTTTCATACCTCAGGTTTGGCGCCTATTTAAATTCCTTACAACATCTTCAAAACATTCCACTTTCATACCTTAAGTACTATTTTATTTCAAAATAATACATTCGTTACATTTTCCAACCATTGATCTGTTAAATGCTGATGTAGCTGCCACATATATGCCACGTGGCTGCCAAATGTCTGCCACGTGGCAAATAAAATAATTTTTTAAAACATGAATTTTCTCAAAAAGAAAATAAAATTGAAACCCACTATCCACCCCTCCCCCCCTGCGCGCGCGCGAGACCCACATCCCTATCCCTAACCCAAAACCCAACAAGAAGAAGAAGAAGAGGGAGGAAGAAGGAAAAAAAAAACCTGCAGTAGCAGGAAAAAGAAGAAGAAGAGGGAGGAAGAAGAAGAAGGGAAAAAAAAAAACCCCAAACCCAGTTCATCCCCCTCGGGACCCACCTCTCTCCCCCCTCCCCCCCCCCGCGGGGGCACCGCGCGACCTTCCCCCCTTCCTCGCCTCTCTTGGGTCAAGATCTCGTGATTTTCAGTATGGGTGGGTTTTGAAAATACTTTGAGTTTGAGATGATTTTTGGACTGGTTTTGTGGTAGATCCACCTAATCTCGGGTGGAATTTTTGTGGGAGATGGGGGATTTTTGGGAGGGGTGATAGAGGATGGGAGAAGGGGGTGGCTCGAGTGGGACGAATTGGGGGCTTTTTTTTTTTATTTTTTTTTTATTTTATATATATATATATATATATATGTTTTATATTTTGTCTCCCTCTTCTTCTTCTTCTTCTTGTTGTTGTTGCAGGTTTTTGGGTTCTGGGTTAGGGTCGCTCGGCGGGGGAAGGCACTGGTTTCAAATTTTTTTTTTTTTTTTTTTGAGAAAATTCAGGTTTTTTTTTTAAAAAATTAAAAAATTATTTTATTTGCCACGTGGTAGACATTTGGCAGCCACGTGGCATATATGTGCTAGCCATGTCAGCATTTAACAGATCAATGGATAAAAAATGTAACGGAGGTATTATTTTAAAATAAAATAGTACTTAAGGTATGAAAGTGAAATGTTTTGAAGATGTTGTAAGGAATTGAAATAGACCCCAAATCTAAGGTATGAAAGTGTAATTTACCTTTTTTTTTTTTTTTTTTTGAGAAAATCCAGGTTTTTTGCCATGTGGCACACATTTGGCAACCACGTGGCATATATGTGGCAGCTACGTAAGCACTTAATGGATCCATAGATGGAAAATGTAACAGATTTATTATTTTGAAATAAAATAGTACTTAAGGTATGAAAGTGAAATGTTTTGAAGATGTTGTAAGGAATTGAAATAGACCCCAAACCTGAGGTATGAAAATGTAATTTACCCATAAATAAAATGTGAAATTTACATTTTTAGGCATTTCTTAGTGGTTTACATCACGGTAATACCTATATGGAAGAATCGGACACTGTGAACTTAATTCTTATTGGCCTCCATATGTGCGTGTGATTTTTTAAATCACAGCGTGTTACGAGTGACTTTCATGTTTTAAATGTATTTATATGCTTAAATTGACAAAGGGAAAGTCAAATATTTGAATAAATGAATAATATTAGATTATGCTAGAAAAAAATCTCTTATAAACCAATCAAAACAGCTAAATTCACATAATAAAATCGGTCTCTATTGAATTTACATTAAGAATATAGAAAATAATATAATAAACAACTAATTGAATTACATTATTACTAGCTCATTGTGAGGTTAAGCCCACCTCCTCCCCTTTAGTGTAAATAATATCATTTGTTTAAAAAAAAAAAATCAATCATTTGACAATTAATTTAATCACATTATTATGCGCGTGCAAAATATATTTTTTTATAATCGGCATTATACGCCTCTTAAGATGTTTTGAACTTGTTTAAAAATAGAGAAAATAATATTTAATGAACAACTAATTGAATCGCATTATTATTAACCTATTGTTAGGTACTAATTATAATAAAAAAATTGTACCAAAAAAGAAAAAACTATTAAAAAAACACTGTTGAAAATGACGAAAATACACCTGCCACATTTGATGCATTATTTTGGGCTACTTTTTAAGTTTTTTGTTTGATGGGCATTTTTGTCTAAAAAACACTGGTGAAGCTTGTGACCCTAAAAAGGATTGTTGGCTTTATATATAAAGAAGATTACACTATTGTCCTAGTTGTTTAAGTTTGATACAACTGACATTGAAACCAAATTGTAAGTTTCACATAACTATTAATAGATGTATGACAATGAAATTAAATCATGAGTTTGTGTATGACATTGCAAAGTTTTAAAGATGATGTATGAAGTTGCAATTGGATCCAAATTTAGGAGTGTGTGATATAATTTATCCTTTTATTTATAGGAAAACTAATGAAAATGACTTGAAAACTTTGAGTTTTAACGACAATGACAAAATAAAGGGTAAAGTAAATAGTATCAAGATTGACTTTTTAGTGTAAAAATATGATTTTTTGTTAAAGTGAACAGTACCGAAAGTTTTTCATTAAAGTTCCCTTTATTTATTAATCAATAACATTATCCAGAAACTAAAACAAATACCAAACTTGAATCCAAGAACATAGAAAATATGTTCGCAAAGTAAACCAAAGTTACTAATAGGATTTGACCAACAAACGCCATTTATGTCAAAATTCTGCTATTCTAACGGTGTTCAGTAGAGCAAAATTAGTCTCAAATATTGACAACGAGAATGGTACTCCTCAACGAGATTGGTAAGGGCACGAATTCATGCATAACCAATGATTTCTTCCATCAAAACGGAAGTAGATTGTGCTGGGTTGAGGTTCGGAAATACTATCCCTTATTCTTCAGTTTTAGGTCTTAAGTGCCAAGGATCACATTTTGGGCATGATGCCACACATTGGCAGACACTGATTCTACCATATATTGTAAAAACAAACCTTAAAGTGAGTGAAAGAGACAAACATGTTTGAAAGGTTCCAGCCAAAGCTGGAGAGGTCTGTTCAGTACACCTTTGCCAAAGTAGAGTGATATATTTTGGGGTCCTTGACCGAAATTGGGATAGGCTATTTGGTAGACTCTAGCCAAACTGGGTCTACACCATTCGTTAGGCTCCACCTGAAGCTGGGTCTATACATTTCTCTCACATTTGTGGTAGTAATTAGATTCGAGAATTTGGTAACTTCAGCTTTCTATACTGCTGCTTCAAGAGCGAGTTTGAAACGTGGAAAGATGAGAAAAGTGTTCTCCAGTAAAAAATTCAATCGGAGTTATAAACTTCATAATCGTACTCATTCATGGACGTAATCATGGTGTGCCTTAGACAACATCTTTCATGATTAAATGGTCCGTAGGAGCGAGCTTAAAGAGCCATGAAATCATCATCCGAGAGGTATTTTCATTTGTAATGCTTTGGGCATAAGTCTTCGAATGAAAATCATGGCAAAGGCTTATTCAGCTCTTCCATGCCATTGTCAACTTCAATAGTTTCTCAGCTTCTTGATAGTCAAGTGGAGACTCAAGTCTTATACCCACATAAAGTGGTTTAGGTTAGAAACGTCCAAATCAGGAAAAAGGAACTTATGATGGTTTGAAAATCCACTGAATGAAGGGAACAAAATTATGGTTGGTGTTATGGGAAATAAAATATGCATAAGCATCAAAGTTAGAATATTTAGGTTCTAAGACATGGTTTTCATGAAAAACTTCGAGTTTTCATGAAAAACTTCGAGTTTTCATGGGTGTATTGTTTTACTAAAACTTCGAGTTTCAAAGGCACTAATTTCGAAACTAGAGGTTCAATTGAGTTGTGAACATTTAGTTCATAAAAAGGAGGTTCCTACAAGAACACAGAATACAACGTACTAATTTAAGTGTAGTGGATTTGTGTTGCTTTAGGAACTCAAGTGTGAGTGCTTTGCGAATACTAAAGGATGTCAACGGTTCAAAGAAAAAAATAAATTATTGAATCGTTAATGGCAAGAAGTAATATTCAAGCCGATAATTTTAGATTTCTTGTCAGATTAATGAACTGTTGATTACTTTTAATTAATTCAATAGATGAGGATCATACGGAGTCGATCATGGACGAAAAATAATAAACATGCGGGGTCATATTAGCTTCAATTGACGACGGGCCAAATGACAAGTGAATTAGCTTAATTAGCTTTAGCCAAAAACGTCCCAAAAATTATATTTTTTGGTATGGTTGAGAAGAGGGGGATGCCGACATATAGCATCGGGTCGTAAAAAATTACACAGCCCAAAATGTGATTGCTGGCTGCATTGGATCACAGCCCTGCGGCAAGCTGCAGGCCATCAGCCATTAAGTCGCAAAGCAGCGGGCAGAGTTGGGAGCAAAGCCCAGCAGCGCAGGGGCTGCTGGTTGGTGGGTCGAGGAGCGTGGGAAGCCCAGCGAATTGCAAGCTTTGGGCAGATGTGCGAAGGAAGCCCATTGGCTGTTGGCTTCAATTTTTGGGCTAAAACACAGAAGCCTAGCGAAGCTGGCTTCTGAGGCAGGCCAAGTCCCGAGAAGCCCATTAAAGGCTGCTGGCTTCTGAAATTGACCGAGGGCGTGAAACCCATGTAGCACACCTAGTCCAATTTAGGTAGTAAGTCCAGAGGGCTGCCCTGTCGTTGACCCAAGCTTCAGGTTTCGCTAGGCTTCTGAGGCAGGCCAAGTCCCGAGAAGCCCATTAAAGGCTGCTGGCTTCTGAAATTGACCGAGGGCGTGAAACCCATGTAGCACACCTAGTCCAATTTAGGTAGTAAGTCCAGAGGGCTGCCCTGTCGTTGACCCAAGCTTCAGGCTTGGCGAAGTTCGCACGGCGTCAGCTTGGCACGGCTGGAGGTCGTAGCTTAGTCGCAAAAAACACTAAGAGCCTGTTTGGTATCCTATTTGAAAATTTTTATCATTTCTCAAAACATTTCTTAAAAATGTCTCTTGAAAACAATTTTCTTTAAGACTCAAAAACTTGATTAGTTTGCGATTTAAAATTTTTAGATCTTATGACTTAAACTAGACAAATAGATCTAAAAAGAGGAGGTCGTAGGAGAGGGAGACAGATGAGAGAGGAGGAAAGAAAGTAAGAGATGATTGAAGGAAAGAGAAAGAAGAGAGAGGATTAGACGAGATAGAGAGGAAGATGAGTGAGAGAAAGAACCAAGAGAATGAAGAGAGCGGATTGGAGGAGAGACGAAAAAGGTAAAAGAAAAAAAAAAGGAGAGAGAAAGAAGAAGAGAGAAAGAGGGAGGAAAAAGAAATGAGTGAGTTTAAATTTAAAAACTCTAAAAACTTACTTTTTATGTTTTTAGATAATAGAGTATATTTTTGAGTTAGTCTTGAGTTCAGTTTTTGAAAATAATCCTACCAAACAAGTTTTTTAGGCGTAAAACCTGAAAATTGTTTTTGAGTTTAAAAAGTTAGATTCAAGTAGAGTACCAAACATGCCCTAATATTTTTTAATTTTTTTCGACTCTAGGATTTTAATATATTTTTTTTTGACTCTAGGGTTTGAAAAACCCTAATTGCCTCTAATTTCTTTCAATTCTTTGACTCACAAATTTCACATAGCAAAAATTGCGTAATGCATGAAACGTGTGTGTGTATAAATATTGATAAATATATGAAACATATACAATATATATCGGAAGGTAAATGTAAATGTAGGGGGTTCATGCATCATGGGGAATGTTTTCATGCTTCACGGTCATTTCAAATATCTTCCTTTATTTTAAGCGTACCTAATTGGCAGAAAACAACAAAAGCCTTTGAATTTGTAGAAGATCCTTCTCGGAAAGCCGGAATTGAATCTCTAATGTGTTGTATCACATTCAACAAAGAAAAATTAAATTGAATAAATAGCAGGTAGATCAATTCAATAAAATAATAAGTTAATCATAAAAAGGAATGATTAAAACGTAATACTCCCCTGATTGAAGATCAAACTCTCTTTAGCACAGCGTCAAGAGCATGTTGATAATGTGTTGTAAGCCTAATTTACTGAATCATTATAAAGGACAGAGAGAAGGGGTGCGGCAGCAGTAGAGAGAAAACGAGATGTGTAATTGTGAGGAGTGTGTTATCTCACCTCATTGTGCTTTTATTTATAGTAGTTTTGAAGGTAAATTCCTTATCCTAATAGGATTACAACTCTAAAAGGATAATATCTAGTCTAATAAATATGGTAGAATCCCATAAGGATATACCAGATATGATAGGATTACACGATCAGATTCCTAAATAAATAGTACTGCAACACAAATTTTAATTTAAAATTATAATAACCTACGTAGAAATGCATTATTGCTAATTTCAGGGACTTTTGGTCAAAAACTAAAAACCAACAAGGTTTCAGTCAAAGAACGTTGATAAATAAGGATCGCATTCAAAGTCACCCATTATATAAACTTATGACTGCCTCAACTCTTTATAGTTGCCCATCTTGTTAGTTATAACTAATGAGATTCCAACAAATTAAATTATGTTGTAGGCTTATTTAACTGAAGAATTATAGAGAGGAGAAAGAGGGTGTGGCGGAAAGAGAGAGAAGAGAGAATTAGTGAATTCTAAGTTGTGTGTTGTCTCACTCCATCATGCATTTATTTATAGTAGTAAGGGAGAATCTTTGTTTTTCAAGTAATGCATCTTAAGTAGGACACTATCTAAAAGATACTATAGAATCCTAAAAGAATTTGCACAATCACATTCCTAACCAAATTAGGACTGCAACACTCCCCCTTTAGTGTGTAAATACTTAAACAAAATGTTGCACCAGGTTTTCAGCGATGAAGCAAAAGTAGTTGATGAAGTCGTCGACACAATGAGCACATGCGAGTTTCAAAACAAACAGAAAAATGCATAAGTAGTAGAACTCATAAAACCTCGCTATAGGAAAATCCAAAGTAGGATAAAAACCCATAGTCTAAGGAGAAAAATGAGAACTTGCACTGAGCCAAAATTAAACGCCTATAGGACGTAAGTAAAATGCATACAAGGATACGATCAGCCTAGGATGGGTGTCTTGCTCAAACCTAGTTAGGTAGCAAAAACACAGTAGAAAAAAAATACCTATAATTGTATGAAAACGAGTACATTAATATCAAGTGAGTATACTTTTGGATACTTCCCCTAATTTGACAAAACTTCCAAATGAGAAGTACAAGCAATTCAAATCAGACAATTTACACATACAAATTTCATGAACAAGCTTTTGAAAAGTAGACTTCGATAGTGGCTTTGTAAAGAGATTGGCTAGGTTGTTTTGGAAACAAATTTGCTTGACTTCAATCTTTTGACGACTCTTATTGTTGGTGTGAAAAGAAGAATTTCGGTGTAATATGCTTGGTGTTGTCTCTTTTGATGTATCCCTTCTTAATCTAGTTGATACATGATGCGTTATATTCTTAAATCGGTATAGGGACATCAAAGATGGAGGAGAGTTCGAAAATGCTTCGTATATGCTCCACAACTGCTTTCAGCCAGAAACATTTAGTGTACCTTCATGTAAGGCGAGAATTTCAACATGGTTCGAGGAAGTTGAAATAAAGGTTTGCTTGGTTGACGTCCAAGATATTGTAGTGTCTGTAACCGTAAATACATAATCTGTTTGAGGACGTGCCTTGTGCAGATTAGATAAGTAACCTGCTTTAGCATAACCAAAAAGGGAGAATTAACTTGAGGATCGAGGGGTAACCACACTTGAGGACCAAGGGGGCAGTGACACTTAAGGACACATAGGGGTAAAACAAGCCCAAATCCATAGTACCTTTGAGGTAATGGAAGATGTCTTTAATACCAATTAAGTGCTTGTGTGTACGTGCACTGCTATATCTTGCCAAAAGATTAATATTGAAGGAGTTGTCCTGTCAATTGCACTGAGCTAAGTACAATAAAACGTCAATTGCACTAATGTATGGAACTTCAAGCTCCAAAACCTCTGGAAATGATTTCATTTTGCATCTATCATCCAAACAACCATAGGAGTGCTCGAAGTCTTTGCTTTATCCTTATTAAAATAATGCAACACCTTATGAGTGTATGTCGATTTATGAACTAGAATACCATCTGAATAATGCTTAATCTCCAGGCCAAGATAGTATCGATTATTCCTAAGATCTTTCATCTCAAATTCTGACTTCAATTGCGCAAGATTTTTCTCAAGATTTTTAAGAGTTCCCATGAGATTCATGTCATCAACATAAACTATAACGATCGCAAATTTGGAATGTAACTTCTTAATAGAAACGCATTTACGTAGTTCATTGTTCACATAACCCTAACTAATCAAAGGCTAACTCAGATGGTTATACCACATCTGCCTCGATTGTTTCAATCCGTAGAGTGCACCCCTCAACCTAATTAAGAGGTTTTTAGTGGCCTATAACCATTTGATCCAGTCAATGCAAGTCCTTCCGGTTACCACATCCATAAACTAAATAATTAGTTCTTCTTTTATTTTTTTATTTTTTTTATTTTTTTTTTGGGGAAATTGCCAAACTAATAAGGTAGTAGAATGTTATAAAATCCATTATGAGGGAATATGTCTCTTCGTAAGCAATCTGAGGGCGTTAAGAGAAGCCTCGCTCTATGAGGTGTGCCTTATATCACACAATTTCATTCTAATCATTACACTTCCTTATGAAAACTCGCTTAGCCAACAAGCTTCACATGTGGAGGTGTAGGAACTATAGGCCCAAACACTTTGCATGTTGCAGGTGATTTGAGTTTGACATGGATTGCTTGTTTCTAGCTGGACCAATTTGTTCTACGTCAATATTGATCAATAGAATGTGGTACAATTTCATTACTTAGCATGATATTAGTAGTTACTGTGTATGCAAATGCATCGTCGACTACCATCTCATTTCGATTCCAAACTCATCCAAGCTGGCATAATGGACCAAAATCTCACGATTCTCGGAAGTGGATGCATCTCTTCAACGATGTTTACGTAATCTAGAATAACTTCATGCTTTGCAACATTTGAGTAGGCGATGGTCGAATTCACACTTGTTTCACTAAGCCTTGGTTTTCTTGTTCTGGGGTTTTGAATCCTTTGAATTGACAAGTCTACCATGCTTAAGAGCAAATGATTGGCTAGTTGCTAATGTACCAAGTCGTACATTATGTGCAGATAATTGTCCTTCAAGGGAAGTTTGTCCTTTAGGGTCGATATTTCGACATAGGTGAGGTACATCTTTCCTTGTAGGTGCGTTTGCAACGGGTATATGTGGTCTCCTCACCTTCATTAGATCGATAAAACCTTCGTGGAGTTCTTCAAGAACATTAACATTCTTACCTCTCTTTTCAATGGCGACGTTGTTGGCACATAGACTACGCACCTAATCATGCGTAAATGCGAGACATCATGCTTGTACCTAGTAGCCAACTGTAACAGTGAACATGATTAGGTAGTGGTGGGTTTGAGATGGACCAACACAGTTGCGTGCAAAATTGCATAGCCCCAGGCCAAGATTGATAGCTTGGTGCGCATGATTAAGGTCTAAGCGATCACTTGAAGACGCTTAATGAACGCTTTTGCAAGCCGTTTTGGTTGTGAACATGGGTACTAGATTTCATCCATTGTTTTACATATTGGAAAACCCTTATTAGCGTTTTAATGTGATTCCATCTTGCCATGTAGTCCAAAGATCTGATACTTTACCCTTTAGATTCCATTCAAACACCAGCAAAGGAAAACTGGTGTCTTAAGAATCTGACAAGCAACAACGAGTACAAGTGATAAGTCCTTTAATCATGGTGGGTGAGTTTTATATCGACATGTTATTTTGATTTCTATAACATTAAGTGTGAGTTTGATAAACATGAGTTCTATCTATTAATTAGTTATTCTCATTTTTTTTTCAAATGGTTAGCCATTTCAAACTCGTGAGTTTAGATTGAACTCAAAAATCAGAATCATTCTCACAGAACTCAATTTTCTAATCCATTATGGAATCGAATAAAGAAGTGAATTGGTTGATGATTTGGTGTTGCAATGTAAAACATTAGGGTTAACATGCATAATATTAGAAATAGGGTTAGCATGAAATAATACAGTATAAAATCATGATGCTTATTCAATCATTAGCTTTGGTTTGTGCAGTGTTGATTAAGACCTATACCTGATGAAGACATTCTGTTGATCGATAAAGCTTTTCCCTCGATTAATCTTCTACTCAATGGAAACCTTAGTTTCACTCTAGTAATGGATCTAGAAAATTCTTAGATGGAACGTGTACTTTAAATGAGCAGGAACCGATACATTTACACGATATCAAACTGCCTCCCACCCATTATGGACAGCAGTTGACAACTGCAAGCAGTTTTCTTGCTCTAAACGTGGGTTCTTCCACTACTCTAACATGTATTCCTTAAGGTACCGTTTGGTACGTAGATGGGATGGAACAGGACAGAACTGGATGGAATGGAACAGAACGGGACAGAATGAAGGTTCTGTGCTATGTTTGGTACGCACAGCACGGAATATGACAGTTGTTCTATTCCTCATTTGGTATGTGCATGGAGAAATGGAACAAAGGATTAAATGACAAATGTACCCATAGTTCTCCGTCAACTTCATCAACTCAACCCCATAGATTTTCTATAGAAATTGGATGTTTTGTAGCCATCATGGCTGTGGGAAGGAAGGTTAGGCAACGTGCGAGACTATCATCAGGACCATCATGTAGGATCATCGTCGCTGGAGCTCTATACCTCATCACCTAGTGTGCCACCGGACCTTCCCCAAGACCTTTGACACCACCCCAAATAACGACGAAAGGGTATAAGAGAGAGAGGTTACGAGAGAAAGAGAGAGGGTAGAAGCTCTAATCTTGTGACGACGCCAGAGAAGCAGCGGGGCATTGTCGAGCAACGGCATCTGCCATATCCGGTGGCCTTGATGTTGGCACGACGAAGGGCGATGGTGTCATCGTCGGACCAGTAGGGAGGAGAGAGGTAGCGGAAGGAAGGTGACATTGGGTTCGGGTGGGTTTGTTGGGATTGGGTTAGCGTTGGGGCCAATTGGAGAAGGAGGATGAAGTCGTTCTACGGGGAAGATGGTGGAGAGGCCATGGTTGGGTTGCTGGATTTGTGGTCGAGGAGGAGGATAAGAGAGGGAGGCTACGGGAGAGAGAGAGAGGGTAGATAGTGGAATCAATGAAAAAGATAAGGGGTATTGTTGTTGATAGGAGCATATTTATGCGACTTAAATGGCTTGTTCTCGTACATTTACGTTATGTTTCTTTAGTTATTTTAGTTCTTTATGCTTCTTTTGTGTGTTTTCAGGTTCTAAGGGCAAAGTATGCAAAAGGATGCATTTTGGAGCCTTTTGGAGCAAATTAGAGATTGGAATGGATATCATATGCTTGGAGCCAAAAGGATGGACGAAATTGAAGACTTGAAGTAGGAAAGTTAAATCCTAAAAAGACCTCATGTTTGAGCATCATTGAAAACTCCTACGCATTTTAGAACACAAAAACAACATTCCTAGCAACCTTAGGACATTGTCGTGTGTTTCCTTGTGTCTCCCTTCCTTGCCATGCAAGGAAGGGCTTTGTTCCCTATTTTAAATACTTAAACACTACCACTTATCATTCACCACATATCATTCATCACTTATCATAATCATTCACTTATCACTTAACATATCATACACTTATCACTTATCACTCATAATCATCTACACATTTCAACCATTTAAACATCCACCTACTTCACCTACAACATCCACCTACTTCACCTACAACATCCACCTACAACATCCACCTACTTCACCTACAAATGACATAGCCATATGTTCCCTCCACTACTCCTATAAATACCCTTGCATTCATTCATTCATGGACATCTCATTTCATACACAACACACCACAAACACTACCAATCCTCTTCCAATAACACCATTTTGCCATTTCCCTATTAATCCAAACACCACTCCCCAAACCATTCACACCATCAAACTATCCTTAGACCTTGTGCTACAACAACGAGGAAGAGAAGAGTGCCTAAACGTTCATACAATTCAAGTTTGAGTTGTTGGAATGTTTAGGTGTTTCTTTGATTTTAATGTTTAAATTCAATTCTCTTTGTTTGTACGTATGAGGAATGGAAGAGAAGAGTGCCTAAACGTTCATACAATTCAAGTTTGAGTTGTTGGAATGTTTAGGTATTTCTTTGATTTCAAAGTTATAATAAACTAAACCCCTTTTAGCTAGGGGTGATTCGAAATATATGTTTATGCTTGCATTTTGATTTGATTAATTCTAATTGCGTTTCATAAGTTGTGGTTCAATTTGTTTAACCGTTTGATTGATAACTTATTTATGAATGTTTATTAAGAATGCGTGCTTAATTTTCATGCATCAATATGACGCTAGAATATAAGTGAGTTTCACCTAATAGTTACGAACTTATATTCACAAGTAGTGGAGGTTGCTTATAAACAATCGCGTTAAATAAATTCTTGGCATAAGTTTCATGCGTAGTCCATAGTAACGAATGCCTCGTCAACACTTAAAGTTTTCATGATGCTTAATGATCTTTGATTGTATCTTATTTGTGCTTTTCACGTAAAGGACTTTTGGAGAATGTTGTGAATTGCGTTGCGCTAACCCATCCAATTCATTAACTTAAGGAAAACTTGACGGTTAATTTAAGCGGACCTAATTGACCCGGGGCGTTGAGAATTAATGATTTGTTGAAATGCAATTGGAAATCGTTTTATTATGCAAGTATAACATATGTGGAGATGAACCCCGTAGCTAACTTTCCATCCATTTGTTCTTTCTTTTCTTGTTTCTGTTTTCATGTTTAATTTAACTTGTTATTCAATTATGTTAAACATGTGAAACTAATTTCTTTTTAGTTAGAGGCGAATTTGAAGCCATGGACATATGTTGGTTATGATTTGATTTACTCCAGTTATGAATTCATGAACTTTAGATGTGGGTTACTTTTCTGTTTTGATTAAGAACTTGTTTATGTATGTGGGTTGAGGGTCGACACTTAATTTGCATGCCTAAGATTTGATGCTAGGATATAAGGGAATTTCACCTAATCGTTATGAACTTATATTCATGAGTAGTAAAAATCGCTAGTCACGATTGTGTTTAGTAAACCCTAGGCTGGATTAACATGCGTATTCCATAGTTATGAATGCCTAGTCAATGTTTATGATTTCCGTTGAACTTAATGATCTTTGTTGAATGTCTCTATCATGCGTATTCCATGTGAGAGACTTTGATTAGGAATAATTTGGTTGTAATACGTATCCCATTCAATCCAATGAATCTAGGGAAATCTGAAGGTTAATTTAAGCGGACCTAATTAACTTGGAGCATTGTCATTCATCGTTTGTTGAAGTCATAACTGGGAGTCAAATAATATGCTTATGTTCATGTGTGGATAAGGAACCCTCTAACTAGTTTTTCTTCATTCTATTCCATCAATTTCGTTTGTACAATCTGTTTTGTTTCCAAGTTTCTATTTTAGTTTAATTTCGTCCAAAACCAATCCCCCATTTATTTTAAAGTGTTAGATTAGTTAGAAATACATTTATTTTGTGTTTTTACGTTTTTTTTGAGTCAAATCCAAGTGATTAACAATCCCTCCTAATCCCCGGTCCAGAACGATCCCTACTTATACATATACTACAATTTGACGAAAAGAGGGTTTAATTTGTGTGCGTATAAATTCACGCACCAAATTTTGGCGCCGTTGCCTTGGATTAGAAAATTTGCTAATCCCTTGGATTGTTTTATTTTCGTTTGTTTTTATTTTATTCCAGATTCTTATGTTATTTTGTTTCTTGTTCTAGGTACTAGTTTATGACTCGGAGTTCTCATCCGATTCTTGAACGTATCCTGGAGTGATTGGGTTCTTCGTCCGGCTGCAAGACGTAAAAGAAAGCGCTACTTGGGAGGCAACCCAATGCATTTGGAAAAAAAAAAAAAAAAAAAAAAAAAAACATGGCAGAACGATGGAGGTTTCACAAAGGTTGTTTACTTAAAGACCCACTACGTGGCAAAACTCTTGAAGCGGAAGGCATCGGGACGGAAGACATCGGGACGGAAGACATCGGGGCTAAAGACATAGGAGCGGAAGGCATCGGAGCTGGAGGCATCGAAGATAGAGCATTCGAGGCCTCAATACTTGGCCAAACGCTGGATGATCCAGGAAAAAGGTGCCTCTGGAGGAAAGACGAAAACCTTTGACGGTCACTTTGAATCCGACCTTCAGACTCTTGCAGTTCATCAAGCTTCCTCTTCATGCCCGTCGAATAGTTGTTGGCAAGCACGTGCAAACTTCTATTCTCATGCTTAAGCAGTTTGATCTCCTGCTTAAGACTTTCCACCTCTGCCATCAATGATTCCACCTAACGGGAGCGGGCAAGCAGGCGTTGGCCCATGTTGGACACAGAACTCGCACACTGAACACTAAGTGCGAGGGACTCTTGAACGGCCAACTCATCGGACCGTCCTGACAGCAGCCTACTATCTTTTGGAGTGAGGAGGTTCCTAGCTACTATTGTAGCTGTTGTGGCGTCCTGCATCACGGAGTCTTCACCTGTGAGAGGACCGTTAGAAGATAAGAAAGAAGGGCGCCATACGTTACCTTGACGCGGCGCGCCCGTATCACTGCTAAGGCTCAATTCCAAGCTAAGGTTCGATGGGTTTGCCATTTTTCAAAAGTGTTCAAAGAGAGGGGCGGATGGAGTTAATTCTCAAAGGGCCGGAGTCGATTTTCAAGAATGGGAATTCTTCAGAGTGTGTTTGTTGTGGTGATCGATAGCTCTATAAAAGCCAAGGCGACGCGTCCACCGATTCAAGAAGCCGGAATTTCCGGCGCAATTTAGGCGACGCTTTCTCGGCTTTTCTGAAGGCGCGTTCAACTTTGTCAAAAGATTTCTTCTTTTCAGACAACACGTGGAGGCCATCATCGCAACTACACATCTTTAGCCGACAAGCGCAAAGTTCGGCGACGCTTTCTCTGCTTTTCAGAAAACGCGTGCAGCTTTGTCAAAAGGAGCCGCATCCGCACTACTACGTGTCGTTCAGAAAGAAAAAGGGGCGTCGTTCAGAAATCGAAAGGGCGCCTGCTCAGAAATCGAAGAGGCGTCGTTCTGATATCGAAGAGACATTTGTCGACAAGGGTAAAAGAACAGTACCACCACTTGATATTATCTCTATATATGTCGACCTTCGTCTTTTATGGCAGGGCAAACCTGAAGAAAATGCCCAACTCTCCCTCACCTCTGAGGGCGCACTCCCAGCAAAGCCTTTCGAAATACTCAATTCTTTCTTCTTCCCCAAAGATGATACCAGATGCCTGGAGTACAGATGACCCAGGAGGAAACGGCACAACAAATACATGTGCTGATTCATTCACCGCTTATTCAAAAGCAAAGGTATCTCATATCATCAAGGTCAAAAGCAAAAGTATCTCATATCATGCTCTTTCCCTGTCTTTTTCTTTGTCCTTGTTCTTACTTGCATGGCAAAGTAAAAGAAGCAATCAGCCGGCACTTGGAGTCAGTCTTCCGATCTGGAGCCAACTGCCTGGAATCTATCCCTGATTGCTTACCTGGCGTTGCTCTCGAGTAGTCATCTTCAACGGTTGATACACTTCCAGAGAAGGGACCACTCCTGCAAAGATTGAACAAAGAAACAGATTACAGGAGGAAGCTCAGACCTTCGGGGGAGACCCTAAAGGGAATCCTGCTGCCCAGATCAAGAGTAGCACAAAGGAAAATCAATGATGGGCGGAAACCAGTTCAAGAGTAAGCCTGTGGAGTCACTATGATCAAAGCCTCAATGCAATTACCAAGGAGAAGATGGAATTTACACTCCATAACCAGATTTGCGTCCCTAAACTCTTCTCTTTGTTAATTACATTATGCCATGTTTAATATGTTTAGTTGCTTTTTGTGTGTTTACTTATGTTTTGTGTGAATCTATGCTTAAAACATTGAGGACAATGTTTGATTTAAGTGTGGGGGGGGGGGTAACTAAAGTGTTTTGATGCAAATTCGTAGGGTTTTATCCACCATAACTTCTAATGTTGTTCCTTGCTGTTTTAAGGTGTTTTTAAGTTGTTTTAGAGTGTTTTAGTGTGTTTTGTTTTATAATTCGAAAATCCCATAAAAATTTGAAAAATTGTTTTGAAAAACCCAAAAAGAGTTGTTTTAAAAGTCGTTTTTGTGTGTTTGTGTCTTAGGGTACCTTCCAACACAATGATAAGGATTTGGTTTATAATTGCATGACGGTTAGAAAGAGTTATAAACATAGAGAAAAGTTTGATTTACTCTTGGTATATGCTTGGTTATGGTTATAATGTATGACTTCACATGCAATCATAAAAGAAAAATTCGTTTTTGTAACATGCTTGAAGGAAGAAACTCAAACAAACGCTACATCCCTGCGAGACTCGAGCCATACTTTCTTTGGAGAGTTATTTTCTGTGATTCTTTATTTTCTAAAGTTGTTGCATGATCTCATTATTCCTTGCTTGGTTGCTACTTAGAATGCAATTGTATCATGATAGAACTAAATGCTAGAACTCATGCCCATTTCATTCAAAGCATGTTATTGATTTGCATAACACATATTCAAGAAGAAGTTGTGTAGTGACCACCACCATAGCCAAATAGCCTTACTTCCCATACTTCGTATATGTTGTAAGTTTTAACCCCGTTGAGCCTTGTTTAACCTTTATTCTTTGTTTACCCACATTTTCCTCACCTAGCCTAGTTTAGGACAAGCCCCACCCTTGTTCTTAAAAGATAGTGAGCATGACTTAATTGAATTCCTTTTGAGTTACATTATGAAAGAAAATAAGTGTGGGGGAGAGAATGTTTAAGTGTTTATGTTTTGAGATTCAAAAGAAAAGAAAAAGAAAAGAAAAAAAAAAAAGAGAAAAGAAAGAAAGAAAGAAAAAAGAGCTTAAAAAAAAAAAAAATGAAAGAATAAGTGATTGAAGAAAGGTTCCAAAACACCAATTCTGGGCGTAAATTGTCTAAATTCTCCCTTTTTGTTCAAAAGTTGAGTTTTCATTCAAAAGTGAATTCTAAGTTGATTCAAATGCTTTGCTCACTATTTCTTTAAAAACCTTTGTTTTCCATATCCCTTCTTTGTTATCCACATACCCCAAGCCCCGTTACAACCCTTGACTTCTATCTTGAGTGTTGTGTATTTCAATTTGTGGAGTTTGAACTTGGTATGAGCATATGGTATCACTGGTTCTCGCGTCTAAGTAGTAGCATTCCATTCATGAGATCATATCTAAACATGCTTATTAACTCCAGAAATTGCTTCCTTTGAAATACATATATGTGAGTGTTCATTTTTATGATTACATCAATCTTCTCACATATACCTAGTGTAGGGTGTGTAGTCAGAAAATCTGTGTGAAAAACGAGAGTACATCTAGTAAGAAATTGAGGGAATTCTCTAAGGCATGTTACTACATTCAAAACATGGTTTTAAATGCTTAATTGTGAACTAGTATGTGGTGACTATGAGTAAGAATGTACTTAAGTGTAAAGATGGCTCAAATCTATGAGAATAATGATTTTTAATTTGTCATGTGCATTGGAAGTCCCTGATACGATTGTTGGAAGGTGTAGGTTGTGTTTTGTTCTTTTTGTTTTGTTTTTCTGTTTTGCTCGAGGACTAGCAAAAGCTAAGTGTGGGGGTATTTGATAGGAGCATATTTATGCGACTTAAATGGCTTGTTCTCGTACATTTACGTTATGTTTCTTTAGTTATTTTAGTTCTTTATGCTTCTTTTGTGTGTTTTCAGGTTCTAAGGGCAAAGTATGCAAAAGGATGCCTTTTGGATCCTTTTGGAGCAAATTAGAGATTGGAATGGATATCATATGCTTGGAGCCAAAAGGATGGACGAAATTGAAGACTTGAAGTAGGAAAGTTAAATCCTAAAAAGACCTCATGTTTGAGCATCATTGAAAACTCCTACGCATTTTAGAACACAAAAACAACATTCCTAGCAACCTTAGGACATTGTCGTGTGTTTCCTTGTGTCTCCCTTCCTTGCCATGCAAGGAAGGGCTTTGTTCCCTATTTTAAATACTTAAACACTACCACTTATCATTCACCACATATCATTCATCACTTATCATAATCATTCACTTATCACTTAACATATCATACACTTATCACTTATCACTCATAATCATCTACACATTTCAACCATTTAAACATCCACCTACTTCACCTACAACATCCACCTACTTCACCTACAACATCCACCTACAACATCCACCTACTTCACCTACAACATCCACCTACTTCACCTACAAATGACATAGCCATATGTTCCCTCCACTACTCCTATAAATACCCTTGCATTCATTCATTCATGGACATCTCATTTCATACACAACACACCACAAACACTACCAATCCTCTTCCAATAACACCATTTTTCCATTTCCCTATTAATCTAAACACCACTCCCCAAACCATTCACACCATCAAACTATCCTTAGACCTTGTGCTACAACAACGAGGAAGAGAAGAGTGCCTAAACGTTCATACAATTCAAGTTTGAGTTGTTGGAATGTTTAGGTGTTTCTTTGATTTCAATGTTTAAATTCAATTCTCTTTGTTTGTACGTATGAGGAATGGAAGAGAAGAGTGCCTAAACGTTCATACAATTCAAGTTTGAGTTGTTGGAATGTTTAGGTATTTCTTTGATTTCAAAGTTATAATAAACTAAACCCCCTTTAGCTAGGGGGTGATTCGAAATATATGTTTATGCTTGCATTTTGATTTGATTAATTCTAATTGCGTTTCATAAGTTGTGGTTCAATTTGTTTAACCGTTTGATTGATAACTTATTTATGAATGTTTATTAAGAATGCGTGCTTAATTTTCATGCATCAATATGACGCTAGAATATAAGTGAGTTTCACCTAATAGTTACGAACTTATATTCACAAGTAGTGGAGGTTGCTTATAAACAATCGCGTTAAATAAATTCTTGGCATAAGTTTCATGCGTAGTCCATAGTAACGAATGCCTCGTCAACACTTAAAGTTTTCATGATGCTTAATGATCTTTGATTGTATCTTATTTGTGCTTTTCACGTAAAGGACTTTTGGAGAATGTTGTGAATTGCGTTGCGCTAACCCATCCAATTCATTAACTTAAGAAAAACTTGACGGTTAATTTAAGCGGACCTAATTGACCCGGGGCGTTGAGAATTAATGATTTGTTGAAATGCAATTGGAAATCGTTTTATTATGCAAGTATAACATATGTGGAGATGAACCCCGTAGCTAACTTTCCATCCATTTGTTCTTTCTTTTCTTGTTTCTGTTTTCATGTTTAATTTAACTTGTTATTCAATTATGTTAAACATGTGAAACTAATTTCTTTTTAGTTAGAGGCGAATTTGAAGCCATGGACATATGTTGGTTATGATTTGATTTACTCCAGTTATGAATTCATGAACTTTAGATGTGGGTTACTTTTCTGTTTTGATTAAGAACTTGTTTATGTATGTGGGTTGAGGGTCGACACTTAATTTGCATGCCTAAGATTTGATGCTAGGATATAAGGGAATTTCACCTAATCGTTATGAACTTATATTCATGAGTAGTAAAAATCGCTAGTCACAATTGTGTTTAGTAAACCCTAGGCTGGATTAACATGCGTATTCCATAGTTATGAATGCCTAGTCAATGTTTATGATTTCCGTTGAACTTAATGATCTTTGTTGAATGTCTCTATCATGCGTATTCCATGTGAGAGACTTTGATTAGGAATAATTTGGTTGTAATGCGTATCCCATTCAATCCAATGAATCTAGGGAAATCTGAAGGTTAATTTAAGCGGACCTAATTAACTTGGAGCATTGTCATTCATCGTTTGTTGAAGTCATAACTGGGAGTCAAATAATATGCTTATGTTCATGTGTGGATAAGGAACCCTCTAACTAGTTTTTCTTCATTCTATTCCATCAATTTCGTTTGTACAATCTGTTTTGTTTCCAAGTTTCTATTTTAGTTTAATTTCGTCCAAAACCAATCCCCCATTTATTTTAAAGTGTTAGATTAGTTAGAAATACATTTATTTTGTGTTTTTACGTTTTTTTTGAGTCAAATCCAAGTGATTAACAATCCCTCCTAATCCCCGGTCCAGAACGATCCCTACTTATACATATACTACAATTTGACGAAAAGAGGGTTTAATTTGTGTGTGTATAAATTCACGCACCAGTTGTCCAAAAATTTATAATTTTGTGTTCCATGGGTTGGAACGAGTCCGTTCTGGGGGGGGGGGGGGGTGAGGGTGGAACCAAAATTTAGCTAAAATCTGTTCCATGGGACAACGCGTCCTACTCTTTTTAGCTCACCAAACATGGGATGAGCACGTTCCGTCCCATCCCACGTACCAAACGGTACCTACGTTTCTACTTATAAAGGAATGTACTTAACCTGATTATTAACTCTTAACCGATATTAACTTAAAGTATATAATAATTAACCTTACCATGATTTGTAGAGTCCAAACTAAGTTTCAAGATTCTCTAACTTTGGACATTACTAATCATGTAGCAATATTTTTCTACAAATATCAGTTCCTTAGCAATCACATGAGTTAATACCGGTCATTCATTTCCTCACTCATCTGTCATGACCAATTTATAAGTTTGAACTTTAGAAAATCTTGCACATTATTTAGCACAAACATTTTGAAATCACAATCTTTTTCATCATTTACACATGATGCTGCAAAGAGAACGAGAGCCTTTGTCATTGTACTCCCATATAAACAACCATGTGCCTCTTGATTAAGTTCTCATATCTTAACTTAATCAAACCTTAATGGATTCAGTATTTCGAACTCTCCTTAACTCCGTCCTAATGATTGATTGCACCCTTAATATTCATAATACATATTTGCATGTATACATAAATTTCATGCAACATACAATAGTCTGAAATTGTTAATTCAAGCCATAACAATGCAGCATATACTTACAAATGTTCACATACAAAGAGTAAACAGTAACACGAAGCTATAAACAAAGGCTTGGAAAACATACGAACTTTTACTCCCACGCTTTGTAGAGTCAAAAAAGCCAAGAATCCCTACCTTGGCAACATGTTCTTTGAAAATTCTCACTGCTAAAGGCTTTGTGAGATGATCTGCAATCATTGAGGCTAAATCAATTTGTTCAATTGACAATACTCCCTTCCTGACATTCTCCTTCACTGATAAAAACTTTGTAGCTGACGACTTCTTCTTGTTTTTGGAGTATAAAACTGCTAATTTATTGTCGCAATAGATAACCAGTGGCTTAGGTATGGTGGCTACTACCATTAAGAACGAAATGATGTTCTTCAACAATAACCGCTGTTCCATGGACTCGAAACAAGCTATTACTCAGCTTGCATGGTAGAGATTGCCAATGTTTTCTGTATAGCACTCCTCCATGACATGGCTCCATCAGCTAGGAAAAATATGTAATCACTGGTAGATCTTCCATCATCAACACATCCTACCACATCAGAATCTGTGTATCCAAACTGCTCCAGGTTATCAACCTTTTTGTAAACTAACATGAAATTCTTAGTCCTCGGCAAGTATCTCATCACCTTAGGATTAGCTTGAAATCTACCTAAAAAGCCAGATCAGGTCTAGTACATACCTGGATGTACTACTTGGATGTACATTAGGCTTATCACAAGTGAGGTATACGGCTTGTTTCGCATGCTTTGTCTCTCTAGATTGTTCTTAGGGCACTAATTGTTGTTGAGAACCTCGCCACTCGAACAGTTTTGCATATTGAATCTACTCAGAATTTTACCTATAAAAGACCTTTGTGACAAACCCAGGAGATTCCTTTTTCTATCTCGTATGTTCTCAAGACAAAAGACAAAAGATGCTTCTCACAAGTCTTTCATGTCAAAGGTTTTGGCCATCAACTTTTTGGTCTCCAACAATAGGTTCAAATCGTTGCTTGTTAGAAGAATGTCATCAACATACAGTACAAGAAAAATGAATTTTGACCACAAATTTTAATATACAAGCAGTCATTACTTTGTTCTCGACAAAACTAAAAGCTGTTACCTTTTCTTCAAATTCAGGAACCATTGTCCTGAGTCTCCAGCCAAGCTTTTGCAGCCATTCCCCAAGCCAACCCATGCACCCACCCTAGTAGTTTACGTGTTTTTCTTTATTTAGTTTTTGTAAATGTAATTGTACAAATAAAAAATTATTTAATATAAAAAATTGTTTTAAATTAAAAACTGTAACGGACCTTTTGCCGCACAAAATTTTCAATAATTTTTAAATTTGGTGTGTTAGAGTTGTTCCCATGACTATTCGTCGGGTCAAGTTTAGTACATTATTTCATTTTTTGTTAGCCGATGAGATACCATTGTCGGCCAAGAGGAGATATCCTCGTCGGCCAAGAGGATTCGTCGGGTCAATTCGGTCAACGCATGTTTGCCCGACGAATATATCTGTCGTGCTATCTGTCATTTACCGACAGAATATATTTTTAACGTTTAAGGTTTTTGACGACGGGTTTTGTCCGACTAATTTTTCTCGACTACCTCCATCAGCTAAATGCTGTGGCTATGAAGCCAACTTTGAGCTGACGAAATATTTCTATCTGGCTTATTGTTTTTTGTTGTAATCCTAGCATATATGCAGGCGCCGCCTCGCCCCGGGGGGGGGGGGGGTGGGGGGGGGGTGTGGTGGGTGGTGGGTGGGTGTTGGGAACAAGTATAAGTAGTGGTTGACTTGTTAAACAATTTTCACAAATCTCGTTGTGTTCAAAGTCCAAAGGCATAGTAAACAAAACGAGCTCTAATATGAAATTGCATCATATATTTTCGCTTTCAAAAATTCTATTCTTACCATTTGTTTATATTATCATTTGTATCATCTTTCTAATAGAGATGAAACTCACATACGTTTTCGGGTTCTACCTCTATTAAAACGATGATGTAAGTAATGGTACGAATAAATGGTAAGTACAACACTACTCTTTCCATTTACGCATCTCAAACAAATAAATAAATGTTATTATAAACTGCTTTTTACTTTTTATCTTTGCTTTTTGTTTTTTGTTTTACCAAACGATAAGATCTACACTAAGGGGTAAGGGAGTGGGCTAAGCCTTACAATGAGCTAGTAATAATATGGTTCAAATTCACCTTTGGTGAGACTCGAACTCAAAGCTTCTCAGTTACAAATGAACATGAATAACATTAGACTATAATACTAAGTGATTGCTTTCTTGTTTAAATTGCAAAAAGGGCCAAGATAAGGAATGGAGATACCTAGCTAATTGGATGTAATGGACTAGCGGGTGATATTGAGCATGCAACGATTACACTTACAAAGTATCGAGTTGGATTTCCAAATCTCCACTAAACGTTGTCTTGCCTTTTGCCGCCCCACGTCCGCCCCATGTCCGCCACAAGTCTACATTAAATTGTTTATGACGATCGTCCGCCCCACGCCATTTACATGTCTACATTAAATTGTTTATGATGATTTTGGCCATGTATATGATACCCCAATGGCTTAGAAAAAGAATACGTGCTTTTAAATAGAATATCTTCCTCCGAAATCATGCATGTAGTTGGATTTATCCTAGGAAATAAATTGTGTATCTTTATATTCAACATGAAGATCTGTTATTGTATAAGCAGAGATAAGTTTTTAAATGTTTTATAAACCACGTCAAGAGAGCATTATTGCTTGCTCTATCTCTTTCGATTTTTGACCATGTCATTGCTTTATCTTATTGATTTGTTAGATTTGAATATTATTTTTTAATGACACCTTCATTAGTTTTACGAAAATGGAAACACCACTTATAACAGGATTGAGATTAAATTAGGAAGAGATATAATACAAAATATCAGATAGAAGTAATTATAACTTCATTTCATTAGCACTGCAAACATATGTGCGAGAGATTTGTAAATGACTACTTTCAAGTATGAGTTGCAATCAGTTAAATTCATCAAGTACATTTCTATCCACTCTATCTACTATTGTTTGGTCCATTCCTTACTAATTTGAACTCAATCTCATGGGACTTGATGTGATATAAAATAGCACACAAACTTAAACCCTCTTTTTGATAGTTGCAGTATATGAAAGTAGGGATCGTTTTAGGCTGGGGATCAGGAGGGCTGCTAATTTATACAAATTGAACTCTAAATCACTAAACTAGACTCGAAAATAGAAAACTAAACTTAAACTACTCAAAATAAGCTAAACTGATTCAAAACACACAAACTATGTTAAATTGACTCGACATAGGAACTAAAGGGAAGTTTGGACGAATATTAAACTAAAAAGACTTAGAATACTAAATAGGGGGTTGTTTTGACGAATTTAAGATTTAAACAAACAAACTTGTAGAAACAAACTAAAGGGTACGAAATTGGGTGAATTAAGGGGGTGAAAGGCTAGCTAGAGGGTCCTTCGCCACACATGACACATATGCATACAAATCGATTTCCAGTTATTCTTCCTATAAACCATAAATGACAATGCCCCAAGTTAACTGTGAATTGCACAAATTAACCATAAGATTTTCCTAAATTCATTGAATTGGACTGAGCGACGCAACCAAATTATTCTTATCAAGTTCCCTACATGAACTGCATAATAGAGATACATATCAAAGATCATTAAGTTATGTGAAAATCATAAGCATTGAGATGGCATTTGTAACTATGAAATGCATGGTACTCCTGCTAGGAATTTACTTAACACGATCGTGACTAACAACCTCCACTACTTGTAAATATAAGTTCATAACTGTTAGGTGAAACTCCCTTATATTTTAGCATCAAATTTATGCATGCAAACTAAGTGGGCTGCCTTAATCAACACACAAGAATAAGTTATCAATCAAACAGTTAAGTAAATTGTATTCACGATTTATGAAACAATAATTGGATATCAATTCATATCACATATATGTTCATGGCTTTGAATTCACCTCTAGCTAAAACGAAATTAGTTTCTCATGTTTGCAATTAAACAAAGACAATTAAAATTAAACATTGAAAACAAAAGATAAAATACACCTAGAAATGCTCTAACAATCCAACGGTCTTGAATGGCAAGCACAGCTCCAAGCTTCTTCTTCTCCTTCTTTGCAAAGCTGCGGCACAAGTGTGCTTTTCTGAATTTAGTTTCTTGTGTGTGGTCGTCTGAATGGTGTGGCATTGTGGTGTATTTATAGGCTGAGGGCACACGACACAAGGTAGTTTTGGAGAAGGATTTGGCAATCCAAAGGTTGTGTTGGAAAGGGATTGCACAACATAAACCAACAGGGACAAGGATCCATGGTGTGGGAGATTTCTAGGCATCTAGAAAAGGGGTATTGTGACAGGTTTCTAGAAAGACAAGGGATAAAGTATGCGGCACCCTTTTAGGAAAAAGTAAAGCCTTCTAGAAATTAGGTTTTTAGATGTCCTAATATGAAAATAACTCCCCCTTGTAGCTGGAATTTAGGTAGAATAGGATTAGGATAAGGTTAGGATAAGATAAGATAAGGTTTTGGATAATGTTCCTTCTCTTTAGCTGATTCCTTATCTTCTATGTCTTGAATTAATTTCTTCAACTCTTTAGCACATTCCTAGCCTCTTTTGATCTTCAAAAACGTCCATCCATCTCGCTCCATGCATGTGCTATCCATTCCAAGCCCAAAACTACTCTAAAATGCTCCAAATTACCTTTTCTTGCCATTTTTTCCATTTGAACCTACAAACACACGAAAATAGCTTAAAACATTCTAATAAATATAAACTAACCGAGTAAATGCAAGGAAATAGGCTAACAAAGTCGCACAAATATGCTCCTGTCAGGACTTGAAAACCTCTCACCCAACATAACCTAAGGTTAAAGGTTTGAAAACTGCAAAGCCCATCTTGAGAGTAGAAATAAGTTGTCTAGCACTAAATTAATAGGAGAAGTGACCTTTTTATGGGCTCATAAGTAAATTAAGTTACTTGCCATATTTTGAATTGATTTTATGGTCAAATCTCAGCTTTCTTCACTTTGCTTGTACTCTTGTCTTTGTTTTCCATGAGTCCTTTAAAATTTGTAACAACCGAAAAGTATAAACAAGAATAAGAACTTTATTAGTCATCTTTACAAAAGTGAACTTCTATATGTTGCGCATCTAATGCACGATGGCAGGGGAACTGATATGAGCATATTTATGCTACTTAGCTATGTTGTTTCCTTGCATTTAGTTAGTTAATTACTACTTATTATAGTGTTTTAAGCTATTTTCGTGTGTTTGTAGGTCCTAATGGCAAAGTAGAAAAGAAAGTGTATTTTGGAACCATTTTGAGCAGTTTTGGGCATGGATTGGATAGCTTAACTATTGAGCAAGGTGGATGGACGAAATTGAAGTCAATAGAGGCTAGGAACATGCTACAAATCTGGAGAAATAAGTTCAAATAAAAAGAAGATAAGGAAGAGCAAGAAATAAGGAACATTATCCTACCTTATCTTATCCTATCCTAACCAACCTTATCCTTTCCTAAATCTAGCATTGTCCTATCTTATCTTATCCAAATCAGTTTGTGCCTTAATTCTAGCTATTTAGAAGGGATTAGTTATACATTTAAATACATAACTCAGATTCTAAAGACCTTATCCCTTGTGTGCCGTATATATGACATTCCTTGGTGGATTGGGAGTTGTAATCCCTCTCCTACAAAGGTGCCGCACCCCTTAGCCTTTGTTCTTCTAGAAATCTGCCCTAATATCTTTCTAGAAGACTTTATCTGCTCCTAAATGTGTGCCGTACCCTCTCCATGTTCTCTTTGGTTTTCTGATTTCTAGAAGGTCCAAAACCCTAGTCCTTTTCCCATTGGATTGTGTAATCCTTTTCCTTCAGAAATTGTGCAAGACCTAGCCTATAAATACAAGCCTTTGCTGTAGGTTTTAACCATCCATTCACTCATTCATTCATTCATACATTCAGCCATCAAACACCATAATTCACACCACATCACCCTAGTGCCGCAAGCAAGGAAGGAAGGAGAAGAAGACTTGTGTAATCTGTCATCCAAGGAGGGTTTGAAATCTGCCATTGGAGTGTGGAGTGTTTCTAGGTGCATTCTATCCTTAGTTTTAGTTCAATGTTTATATTAATATGGTTTTCAATTATGATGAACATGTGGAACTAAGTTCTTTTTAGTTAGAGGTGAATTCGAAGCCATGATTATATGTTTTATATGAATTGATTATATCCAGTTATTGTTTCTTGAGTTTTGAATGTGATTTGCTTATCTAAGTTATCAAAACTTGTTTATGTATGTTGGTTGAGGTTCGACACTTAATTTGCATGCATAAATTTGATGCTAGAGTATAAGGGAGTTTCACGTAATAGTTATTCACTTATATTCACAAGTAGTGGAGGTTGCTAGTCACAATCATGGTAAGTAAATCCTTGGTATGAGTCTCATGCGTTTCATAGTGATGAATGTCTTGTCAATGCTTATGATTTTTATAGAACTTAATGACTTTTGATACGTATCTCTATCATGCGTTTCATATAGGGAACTTGAGAAAGATAATTTGGTTGTGATGCGTATTCCATCTAATTCAATGAAATAAGGAAAATCTGATGGTTGATTGTGCAATGCAATTAACTTGGGGCGTTGTCATTCATAGTCTAAAGGAATAATAACTGGAAATTGATTTATATGCATATGTCATGTGTGGAGAAGGACCCTCTAACTAGCCTTTCACCCATTTAAATTCACCAAATTTCTTTTAGTCTTTTGAGTCAAGTTAAGTATTATTTTCGTCAAAATCACTTGTTAGGTCTAGAATTGAGTCTTTTTGATTGCTTGTTGCTGTTTTAAGTGTTTTAAGTTAGTTTTGAGTCTATAGAGTCTAGTTTAGTGTTTTTGAGTCTTATTTGTGTTGATTAGCATCCCTAGTTAATCCCCGGTCTAGAACGATCCCTTCTTGCATATATACTACAATTGTCACAAATAGGATTTAATTTGTGTGTCAAGTTAGTTTTCACATCAGGAACAAATATAAATTTCCACTAGAGAATAAAAGCATTGGTGGCCTAGGATGATGTATTGCCTCCGATGTTTACAGGCGGGGGAATATGAGTTTCGATTAAATGATAGAAAAAGTTGGTCAAGGATCGAACTCGCCACCTCGACTTATAAGGTGGTCGTTTAATCATCTAATAATAATTTTGTTTTCAATTTTTTTATAAATAAAAAAATAGAAAACAAAAATTCTTATAGTTAATGTATATACATGGGGGAGAAAGTAATGGTAGAAAATTTCTAATTTTGTTTTCTTCTAGTTTTCCATTTTCAACAAGAATTAGGATTTGTTTTTTTTTTTTTTTTTAGTACATCGATATTTTATTTGTTTTAGTTTGAGCATTAATTCTTATATTTGCCACCTTTAGTTTAAAATAAGTAATAAATGTAGGTTTTATATTTTGTTATGCATGCACACATTGTTAATTGGCCGGTGGAATTATGGATCCCTATGGCTAAACCACTTCCAAAATGCATGGATGATTTCCACATCAGTCGAAAGGAGGGAAATCTCACAACATTTTGATCTCTCTTGTACTTTTATACAGATTCTCAGAGAGGAAACCGTGCACGTTTTTGTCCAACGGTGTTGGATTGCTGACATGTATCCACTAAACTTTGTTCGGCCTTAAAACGTAGCCAGACTAAGTGCTATGACGCATCAACTGAGTACTAGTGGTTCCTCCAACCACAGAGATTTTTCTGGTCCCATCGGAGATGAGGAACTGGTATGTAGTCAATCTCTACTAGGTGCGATGTGGTAACTAAAATAGTCAATCTCTGCAAGTTGCCCTTTACTATAGTGATGGAAAGGAGTTATGCCATTGCATCTCGGTGTGGGTTCGAACCCTGTTGGCTCCCTAATCTAACATCTAATCATTAAGATATCTATTGTGGCTTATTTTATCTGACAAGAGAGAGGGGGAGGCGCAGCAACAAAAAGACAATAGAGAGAGATGCTTTTGTAGGGTTGTGTAGATGATATGTTATTCCCCCTACGCAGTGTCTTTATTTATAGTAATAAGGAGGGAAGATTCCTTCTCCTCCAAGGAATACAAGGCTTAATAGGGAAGAATAACTAGTATCAAATTTAATCTACGATTACACAATCACACTTTGATACAATGTTTACAACTTCCCCTTGAGTGTGTAAATACTCAAGTAGATTCGGCATCATGTAGAGTTGAGGAAGTTGACTCGTTGGTATTGATTCTGAGAACATGCTAGTCTCAAACAGAGAAAGAACTTGCATATGGAACTAAGTCTCACAAAAAACCCAATGGCTATGGTAAAACCTGAGTAGGGACAAAGCCCATAGTCTAAGGAAAAGTGCGTGAGAAAATGCAAAGTCAAACGAAATGTCTATGGGACGTCATTAGGGATATGATCAACTCAAGGTGGGTGCCTCATCAAAACCTTGTTAGGTAGCAAATACCCAAAGGGAAAAATGCTCCTAATAGTAGGGCAAAAGAGTACATTAAGATTAAGCAAGTATACTTCAGGATACTCCCCCTGAGTTCGACATAATTCCAAAGAGAATTAACAATTTTACAACTTAGAAAGTTTACGCATACCTATTCCTTGAACAAGCTTCTGAAATGTCGCCTTCGGTAATGATCTGGTGAAGAGGTATGCCAAGTTGTCTTGTGAACGAATTTGCGTGACTTCAATCTTTTAATGCTTTTGTTGTTGATGTGAGAACAAGAACTTCAGCACAATGTGCTTGGTGTTGTCTTCTTTGATGTAACCCTTCTTCAGCTGTTCGATGCATGCTATGTTATCTTCATAGATCATCGTAGGGATGCCAACAACTGGGTTAAAGATCATAGGAGCTTCGAATATGGCCCACAACTGCTCTCAACTAGAAACATTCCTGAGTAGCTTCATGTAAGACAAGTATCTCAGCATGGTTAGACGAAGTGGCAACTAAGGTTTCTTTGGTTGACCTCCAAGATATTGCAGTGCCTCAAATGGTAAAGATGTAACCCGTTTGAGAGCGCGCCTTGTGCAAGTCAGATAAGTAACTTGCATCAACATAACCAACAAGGCAGGAATCGACTCGAGAACTGAGGGGGGTTGTAGCATCACTCGAGGATCCGTAGGGATAGAACAATCCTAGATTCGTCATACCCTTAAGGTAATGGAAGATGTCTTTAACACCAGTCTAGTGTCTGTGTGTCGGTGCATTACTATAACTTGCCAAAAGATTAATAGCGAAAGAGATGTTGGGTCTAGTGCATTGAGCTAAGTACAATAAAGCGCCTATCGCACTTAGATAAGGAACTTCAGGTTCCAAAATCTCTCTTTCATCCTCCTTCGGACGGAAGGGATGTTGTTTTGCATCTAGCGATCGAACAACCACAGGAGTACTCGAACGCTTTGCTTTATCCTCGTTAAAGCGGCGTAACACTTTATGGGCGTAGTTCGATTGATGTACTAAGATTCTATCTAAATGGTGCTCTATCTCGAGATCAAGACAGTATCGAGTTTTCCTTAGAACTTTCATCTCAAATTCAAACTTCAGGTGCGCGGCAGTTATCTCGAGCTCTTCAAGAGTTTAGATGAGATTCATGTCGTTGACATAAATTGCAACTATCGCAAAACCAAAATGTGACTTCTTAATGGGCACGCAAGGGCATAGTTCATTGTTCACATATCCCTGAGTAGTCAAATATTCACTCAGACGGTTATACCACATTATTCCGGATTGTTTCAAATCGTATAATGAACGCCTCAGCCGAATTAAGAGCGTGTTCCGAGGTCTGGAACTATTTGATCCAGTCAAAGTAATTCATTCGGGAACTTTCATATAAATTTCCATATCAAGATCCCCATAGAGATATGCAGTTACTACGTCCACAAGCTGCATACTCAGTTTTTCGGAAACTACCAAACTGATAAGGTAGCAAAAAGTAATCACATCCATAGCGGGTGAATAAATTTCATCATAGTCAATCCCAAGGTATTGTGAGAAGCCTTGCACAACAAGACGAGCTTTATAACTCACAATTTTGTTCTTCTCATTACACTTTCAAACGAAAACCCACTTGTAGCCAACGGGCTTCACATGTGGAGGAGTTAGAGCTATATGTCCAAACATCTTATGTTTCACAAGTGAATCAAGTTTGACTTGGATTGCTTGTTTCCAGTTTGACCAATCTGTTATACATCGACATTCATTAATGGAACGAGGTTCAATGTCATTGCACAACATGATCTCAGTATGCCTATGCTAATGCATGGTTGATTATCATCTCATTTCTACACCAAATATCATCCAAGCTACCATAATGGACCAAAATCTCACAATTCTCGGGAAGTGAATTCATCTTTTTCAAGACACTTCCATAATCTAGAATTTCCTCATGAGTTGGATTTAATGAGTAGGCGATAGTCGGATTCACGGTAGGCTTAATAGTCTGTGCTGTGTGTTTTCTCTTCTAGGGTTGTGAATCCTTTGAACAAAGAGGTCTGCCATGCTTTTGTGTAGGGGTAGAGGATTGGCTAGCTGCTAATGTACGTGAATTGGCCACTAGGGCGTCCAGGAGGGAAGTCCATCGTACATTTAGTACATCTATCTTTGCATGCACATATGCAGCTAGAATATATGATAGTATCACTCTTGCTAGATCTATGAATGCATCTAGCATGCTCTGAGCTATGCTCTAAAGATTTAATATGCATTGCACCTCAGTTTCAGACTGAGTTGTGCGGGATCTAAATAAGACAAAGTAGGAGTCGTCCATGATAATTCGCGTCGTTCTTCAAGAACGACGGGAATACTGCCTCATAGAAGTGATAATCTGTGAAACGAGCAGTAATAAGATCATTTGTCAAAGGTTTTAAGTAATGAATAATTGAAGGAGAATCATATCCGACGTAGATTCTCATACTTCTCTTAGGCCCCAGTTTTGTATGCTTGGGTGGTGAAATTGGCATATAGACCGCACAACAAAAAATATGCAAATGTGATATGTCGGGTTCATATCCGGTAACCAACTGAAAGGCGTTATATGGTTGGGTTGCAACATGCCTCAGGCAGACCAACATGGCTACGTGCAATATTGTATGGTCCTAAGCAACGATCGGGAACTTAGTACGTATGACCAACGATTGAGCAATCATTTGTAAGCACTTAATGAATGCATCAACCAGGACATTCTGGGTGTGAACATGGGGTACATGACGTTTAACTTAAACCCCAACTGACATGTAATAGTCATCAAAAGTTTTAGATGTGAATTCTCTACCATTATCTAATCGAATAGATTTGATCGGATAATTAGGGTGGTGAGTCCTGAGCTTGATAACCTGAGCTAACAGTTTGGAGAATGCAGCATTCCTCGTGGACAACAAGCACACATGTGACCATCATTAGAAATATAAACCAATGCCATAAAGTATCTAAATGGTCCGTAGGGAGGGTGCATCGGTCCACATATGTCCCCTTGAATCATTTGGAGAAAAGTAGGAGGATTTGAATGAATCTTGTCATAAGAAGGCTTAATGATAAGCTTTTCTATAGAATAGGGTTGACATGCGATTCCTTGAATCAAACCTAAACTGCGAGTTAATGGATGTTCATGTGAAGATTTCAGGATACAATGCATCCACTGTTCATCCAGGGTGTCCCAAACAATAATGCCAAAGTATAATTTCGTACTCAGTCCTTGAGGTAGGGCCTGCCACATAGTGACTCTTTATAGGGCATATGGTTGTAGTATACAGACCACTTGGGATACGCTCCATCTTCTCTAGAATACGCTTTTGGCCATATTTAGTATGGTAATTATTGTCTTGAATGTCTTTGAAGCGCAACAACGTTCTTCCGGAACATGGAGAGTAAAGTGCCTCATCAATGGTCAAAATTGTACCATTGGACAACATTATATGTGTCTTAACGTATCCTTCGACCATGTTGGATGACCTAAGAGGGTTGTCAAATGTGCATTTTTAAGTACGAAGTTTGTGAAATAGATGTGTTCACGCAAAACAGAGTGTGTGGTTGCACTATTGGCCTGACAACTAACTTTCCCACTAGTTATACCTAGAAAGTAAAATTAATTTGAATTGGTCACATGCATAAAAGGTCTAAAAACATATATCCATTCAAAATAATTTAAGTATTTGAGGATGGTAGTTAATAAACTTAATATCCAAAAATTAGAACAAATCACCAACAAATAATCCAAACATAAAGGAAAATTGTTCAAAATTTAACCAAAAACAAAAAGAGGGGGGGGGGGGGTTCGGCCACTTAGTGGAATTCGGCCCTAGGGCTCTAAAATTCAACTAAAAAAATGGTCTATGTCTAAGATTCTAATCTTCCATATGGGTAACAACCTCTTGAGAATCAGAAACCTCCATCTTGGTATTCTCCAGTTCATCCACTTGCATAAAGTTTGATTCAACCTTCTTACGACAAGAATGATATTTAGCTACAACCTTTAGGGGAGCACGACTAACATGGGACCAAAGGTCCTTTGAACCATAGTGGTAACACATATTCACATTCATGATACTGGGTTATTTTCCTTTATTCTTGGAGTTCAAGGCCTTGGGAGCGAGGTTAGAATGCTTCTTGGCTCAGTTTCCTACCTTAGATGTACCCTTGGCTCTGTTGACCTTGACGGGGTGGCTTATGGCCGCACCTACCATGCCTATGTTGGCGTTTTGTGCGTTGGTTCTCACTATGGTGTGCTTTAGGCACAACGGTTGCCCCAGTAGGTCGAGCTTAATGATTCTTCATCAACATATGATTTTGCTTTTTAGCAAGAAGTAAAACAGAGATCAAATCTGAAAACTTAGTGAACTTCTGAGCCCTATATTGTTGCTGCAGAACAATATTGGTCGCATAGAAGGTCAAATAGGTATTCTCTAGGAGATCCTTCGGTCAAGTCCTCATTACAGAACTTGAAGAGTGATCGAATTCAACAAATGTTAGAATTATATTCATTCACAAACTTAAAATCTTGGAAGCGCAGATGTTGCCATTCGTGTCTTACTTCAGGTAAGAAGATGTCCATTTGGTGATCAAAACAATCGGCCACAGCGACCCAAAGTGCTCGTGGATCTTCCTCAGCAAGGTACTCGGTTTACAGTGCATAATGAATATCTCTTCGGATGAAGATTATAGCAGTGGCTTTCTCAGCTTCGCCAATTGGGTTATCTGTCTCAACTTCAATAACTGTGCGCAAATTCTTTGCGGTGAGGTAGAGCTTCACATTTTGGACCTATTTGAGGTAGTTTCTTCCGGAGACCTCTAAAGCGGTGAAGTCGAGTTTGTTCAAATTCGACATGTCCCTATCACAAAATAAATGGACGAGAATGTGGTTAGTGAATGGAGACAAATCAATCCATTCATATATTAGTAGAACATTCAGGTTCTAATAAACATTTATTGGTTTAAAGTTACATGAAAAAGCTTCGGCTTTTCATGGGTGATGTTTTAAGAAAAACTTAAGGTTTTCAAACAAAGCATGTTTTGAAAAACTTCGCGGTTCGAAAGAATTATGAACTTTATATGTTCCTACAAACAAACACAAATATATATATATATATATATAGAAATATACAACAAGAATATGCAAATAGGTCTTCGGAGCCTATGATTACAATTAATTAATTATTTGGACTTCAGACCAAAGTTAAAGGTTGGGCAAAAAATTGTAAACCCAAAGTGCTCCAAAAAAAGAAAAAGAAAAAGGTGATAAAAACTTGGAGCCCAAAACAGTGGGCCAAAAAAATAGGCGAATAAATTGGTACCGTGAGGTCTAGGCACAAAACCGAGTTGGGATAGGTACAACCCTAACTGTAGGCAGGCACACATCTCAAAAATGGGCTGCAGGTGCGGGCCTAAGGACAAAGGTCCAAAAGGGTTCTGATCTAGTGTTACGTTGACATGGATGCACTAGCATGATGGCTGAGATTTGGTGTGACATGGGGCATGGATATTGCCTCAGCCATAGGGGTTAGGATTCGCTGCTACACCGTGCAGGGAGACTGAAACCCTTCTTTGGGCTGGTGTCATTCGTGGGCCAAGCTAGGGCAAGAAGCCATTGTGCATAGAGATGGGCTGTAGATGCATGCCCAAATGGCAAAGGCCCAAAATAGGGCGCCAGTCTTGTGCATCATGTACACGGATGCACCAGTACTGAGGCTAATATCTATTGTAATGCGATGCATGGAATCGACAACAGCTATGGGGGCTAAGTTCTACTACGGCGCGAGACACGGAAGCATTGTGGCTAAGAAGGCTAGTGTTGGGCCGATAGGAGCTCATAAGCCCAAAGGGCTGGTGCTCACCAAGAATGTGGAGACCCCAGCGCAAGCTGAATTCACCGGAGAAGAAAATTGGCGCCACCGCTGTAGGTGGTCAAGTATTGGCACAAAAATCATAGCGAAGAGCCGTTGGTTCTACGAAGACCCATAAAGTGAACGAAGAGTGAGAAATTCTCAACATTTTAAAACCCTAGAAATTTTTGATCGGATTTTTAACGAGAAATCCATCAAATTTCAGTCAAAAGACTTGTCAGTGATGACCTCAGGTCATCGGGGAGGTAGCTGCAATGGCTGGGCATGGTTGCAGGCCATGCTACATGACGGTGTGATGAGTACGACACTATTTAGGCGTCGGGTTCTGGGTTTAGTTCTTGAGTCGTGGCTCCATGGCTGGGTTTTTCGGCTCAAGGAGGGCTCGGCGTCGTGGCTTAGAGCCGCTACACCCTGGGTTTTCACTGAAACCCTAATTAAAATTTTTTTTTCTTCAGATTATAATCATGCATATACAACATATAATTCAATGCATGAACATATATTTGATGTAATTCATGGCAATATCAATTCACATAATTAAACAATTATGAATATAATGCATACACAGTTTGTGAAGAGTCTAAAATTCGAAAATCGTAAAGTTGGTTGTGCATTATGGTGAATGTTTATGCTTATCAAGGTTGCAAAAATATCAAGATAAAAACTGTTGTTTTGGAAGAACCTGATTGCATGATGATATTGATGAACTGGTTTGATGCAGAAAATTCCATGTCAAATTCCTAAGCGCAATGATAGGAGCGTGTTGATAACGTGTTGTGGCTTATTTTATTTGACATGGGAAAAAGGGAGGCGCAGCAGCAGAGAGAGAATGGAGAGAAATATGTGTTTGTATGGTTGTGTAGAGGATGTGTTATTCCCCCTACGCAATGCCTTTATTTATAGTAATAAGGGAGGGAAGAATCCTTCTCCTCCAAGGAATACAAGTTGATAAGGATTTTTACCACCTGCAAAAGTAGGGATAAAAACACTTAAAAATACATGCAAGAGAACAAGGTAGTTGTAGTATAAATGGCTCAAGTAAGGTCGTTTTCCGCAGGGATTGAATGAATAATTTATATTTAAACTAATTCTTAATTAATTATTTGAAATCAAAATTAGGAAGAGCTTGATTTTGAATTTAAAAATAATAAAAACGAATTTAATTAAAAACAATTAAATAAATTAGCAAAGAAAAGAAAACAAAGGAAAATAGTTTTGAAAACCAAATTGTAAAAACCTAGGGTTCCGCCATCCCCTTAACAATTTTATGTAGATTTATCAATTACTTATGAATTACCCATGCAATCTTTAAAGGTTAGGTTTTCCTAATGCATATTCTACTCGTGATATTCAAGTTAGAATGTATATCAAATATGCAATCTGTCTGTGGTATTCAGATTAAATATAAACATGCATGACTCATTATGCTTTGTGAAAACCCTTTGAAAAACCATGCAACCCCTAAGACATGGTATTCATCCTAGGTAAAATTACAACTATTAACCACAAGAAGCAATACTCAATCCCCCTGTGGTATTCCGACAGAATTGCATCCAATTACTTATCTAAACATCCTAATGGTAGCTAAGCATTAAGATATAGAGACAGTTTAAAGCATAGTGATTAATAATTCAAAACATGCTTACGTAATATCATAAGCACTTAAATAAAAACTACATATT